>NC_044567.1:12369475-12462851 GCF_007565055.1 Rhinopithecus roxellana | reverse complement strand
TTGAGTTACTGATTTGGGGAAAGGATTCAGTGAAGATTTGGTTGACATCTTGTGCAGCGAACCACATTTAGGACCGAGCATTAGACTTAAGCATGAGAGATTAAGGTTCAGGATTAGGAATCTGGTCTGCTGGTTTGTGAGGTTGTCATATTAGACATGTCTGTAGCATGGTTAAAAGTTTAGATCTTAAACAACACAGAAGGCCCCAAGTGTGACGAAGTCCAAAGCCACATTCTCTGAGGGTGCTCTACTCCCTGGGCCGACCCACCCAAAGTCCTTGCTATGAAGCAGATCACTGGGGCTGACCTTGGCTGTATTAAGTGATTTTTGGAGTCAAGCTCACCAAAGTGTGAGTGTCAGAATCGAAAATGATGGCTCAGAATCAGGGTTTACAATGAAGGGTTAGAGATAAAATCAGATTTACACATTGCTCTGAACTCTAGCTAGGACTGGGATGGGAATAACCTTCCTGTCTGGAGATCTGCCTACTTGAAGTGTGACATCCTGTCTCTCACTTCCAGAACACAGGGCCCAGGGGAGAGGGGAATTTTCAGCAGGAAGTTTATCCCAACGCTAATGCCAGACACCAGGAAGGAAGAGAGGAGCCTCCTATGCAGATCATCTAGAAGAACCTGGCCTCGTCTAGAAGGAGCAAAATAGAGTGACCAGGTTTTCCTCCTAGGAGCTGTGGAGGTACTTCTAGGAGTCGGTGGAGGGAAAGTGAGAAATCAGGGGTGTTTCTGGTTCCACCCCTTCCTGCGACACCACCTCCCTTTTCACATTGCTGAATCCCAACCTCCCCTGGGCTGGAAGCTGGAGTTCCTGTTTCCCATGGACTTTGTTGCCACAGTCCAGAGCATTTGAAGGCACAGCGCAGGCGCTCAGATTGTCACAGAATTCTTTGTTAAATATGAAATTACTGCCATAGGATTTTAAAAGATAGTTTAATAGATACTATACATTTTAGTGGTTTATTTTGAAAATGTTGGCCATAGAATTATTACTATGTTGATTTGAAATAGTTTGGAATTTTTCTAGTTTTGAAAACATGCTGTTCCTTTAGAGCTCTGTGATGGTCATTATATTCACATAAATATAATTTAGTTTTCATTTTTAAGAGAGAATTCTTTTTATCACAAATGTTTTCTCTTTAAATTGTTTTATCTATTATTACATGTGCTCCCAAAGTGAGCACTCTTGTTACCTATGATACTGACCTAATATATCCATTATATTTATAGCTAGGTGGTAGTTCCCCTATGTTCTTGTAAATAGAAATGTTTATTTTCTGTTTAGTGTTTGTTACTGAACTGTGAGAATTCAGTTGTGATTTTTAACATGCCTTACATATATACTAACATGTCCAATATACACTAGACATTTTATTTGTTTATTTTGAAAATGATGGCATGGCATTCTTACTACATTTATTTAACTAGTTTAGAAAAACAAGTATTTTTTAAAAGACACTGTTCTTATGAAGTTGATGGGTGTTATACCTGTTACATACACAAAAATATAATTCTGTTTTCATCTTTAAGAGAGGATTCTTTTTATCCTACATGTTTTATTTTTAAATCTTTTTATCTATTATTACATGTGCTGCTGAAGGGCGCACTGTTATTACCTAGGGTAGTTACATAATGTATCTATTATATTTATAGCTCGGTGGCATTTCCCCGAAATTCTTGTAAAAATAAATTTATATTTGATGTTGACTGTTATTGAATTGTGATAATTCAGATGCAATTTTTTCAGCTTGTATTGAAAGGTTTGTATGTTCCTTTAAAAAGGGCGTGTGTTTGGAAGGAGGACAGGAGCTGTGTGTTTGAAAGAGGACAGTGCAGTGTGCTGCCTGCGAAAATGCAATAAAGATGAAGTTTTCTCATCTTCACAATGATTGTGACCACATTGGTCTGGATTGCTTATCTGTCATCCAATGATATTTTTATTTAATGGGGTTTTAGTTATTTGAACGAATTAATTAACCCTGGAAAATAATGCTGCATCTTTCCTTTTTTTTTTTTTTTTTTTTTTTTTGAGATGGAGTCTCGCTCTGTTGCCCAGGCTGGAGTGCAGTGGCACAATCTCGGCTCACTGCAAGCTCTGCCTCCTCCGTTCACGCCATTCTCCTGCCTCAGCCTCCCAAGTAGCTGGGACTACAGGCAAAGGCCACCACGCCTGGCTAATTTTTTGTATCTTTTTTTTTTCTTTCTTTCTTTTTTTTTTTTGAGACAGAGTCTCACTCTGTCGCCCAGGCTGGAGTGCAGTGGCGTGATCTCGGCTCACTGCAAGCTCCACTTCCCGGGTTCATGCCATTCTCCTGCCTCAGCCTCCCGAGTAGCTGGGACTACAGGCGCCCGCCACCACGCCCGGCTAATTTTTTTGTATTTTTAGTAGAGGCGGGGTTTCACCATGTTAGCCAGGATGGTCTCGATTTCCTGACCTCGTGATCCGTCCGCCTTGGCCCCCCCAAAGTGCTGGGATTACAGGTGTGAGCCACCGCGCCCGGCACTTTTTATTTATTTATTTATTTATTTTTATTTATTTATTCATTTATTTATTGAGACAAGGATCTTGCCCCATTCCCCAAGCTGAAATGCAGTGGCTCAATCTCAGCTCACTGCAACCTCTGCCTCCCAGGTTCAAGCAATTCTCTTATCTCAGCCTCCTGAGAAGCTGGATTTACAGGCGCCTGCCACCATGCCCAGCTAATTTCTGTATTTTTAGTAGAGGCACCATTTCACCATGTTGGCCAGGCTGGTCTCGAACTCCTGACCTCAGGTGATCCGTCCCCCCTTGGCCACCCAAAGTGCTGGAATTACAGGTGTTGAGACACTGCATTCGGCCCTTACAGTAAACTATTTATGAGAGGAGGGAAGTATCTTGGGTTAGTTAGTAGAAATCAAAATACTGAAGTCAATGAACTCTGAGGAGATGCTTGACAGACGCACAACATAAGGAGGAGGAGGTTGCAAAGTGCTGATGTTTGCGTAACCATAAGCGTGGCTGAACCTAGAATGCAATTACTATTCTAGCAAATGCAACCGTGAAGCTATTGTTACAGATTGCCTCCATTCTGGGACCCTCGTGTCACCAGTACCATAAACCACATGCAAACAAGGCAAGTAAGATCTTGGAGTAGTTTGAGAAGCGTCTGTGCAATGTCAAGAGTCACTTATAATGGGATGAACCTAGGGAGTTACCAAGAGTCTGCACTGAGCCTGAGCACTCAAAACATTCTTGGGATGGCTGCGTGCAGTGGCTCATGCCTGTCATCTGAGCACTTGAGGAGGCCCAGGTGGGCAGATAGTTGAGCCCAGGAGTTCAAGACCAGCCCGGGCAACATGGTGAAACCACATCTCTATAAAAATACAAAACTGGGCCGGGCGTGGTGGCTCACACCTGTAATCCCAGTACTTTGGGAGGCCGAAGGCAGTCGGATCACGAGGTGAGGTGATTGAAAACCATCCTGGTGAAACCCCGTCTCTACTAAAAAAAAAAAAAAAAAATGCAAAAAAAAATTAGCCAAGTGTCGTGGCATGCGCCTGTAGTCCCAGCTACTCAGGAGGCTGAGGCAGGAGAATCACTTGACCAGGGAGGTGGAGGTGGCAGTGAGCCTAGATCACGCCACTGCACTCCAGCCTGGGTGAGACAGAGCAAGACTCCATCTCAAAACAAAAAACAAAAAACAAAAAACAAACACACACACACACACACACAAAACTTAGCCAGGTGTTGCGGTACACGCCTGTAGTCCCAGCTACCCAGGAGGTTGAGGTGGGAGGATTGCTTGGGCCTGGGAGGTCAAGGCTGCATGAGTCATGATCATACCACTGCACTCCAGCCTGGGCAACAGAGCAAGACCCTCTCTCAAAAAAAAAAAAAAAAATTCAAAACATTCTTGGGGAGTGCAGGTCTGTTGTATCTATCTGTCAATGATGTAGTCACAGGGTAAACAGACCAAACTATTGCCCACGTCTCCTGTTAGTGCCATCTCTGCTGTTAGAGAATCCCAAGCCTAGAAGAAGGGAAAGCTCATTCTTCTGCTGACTTGGTGAATCCGCCTGTGTGTCTGGCTGTTGGTCAGCCTGCCATGGATTGCTGCCTGAGTTGCCTTCCTGTCTCTTGCTGCATCCAATGAGGGTCCAAACCAATCTTCTCAAAAGTATTAGGATGAGTAGAAGTGAGTGTCAAAAATACAGGATTACTTTCCAGAATACATAAAGACCTTCTATATATCGAATAAAAATGCAAAGCAACTTGATTTTTAAAATGCATATGAAACATGAACAGGAGACTCGGAGAAGAAGAAATGACTGTATACAGATGAGTAACTTCACCTATCAGACTGGCAAAATTTAAGAGATTGGTAATATACCATGTTAGTGAGTGTCCTTAGTCAGTTTGGGCTGTTCTAACAAATTCTCATAGACCTGGGAAAACTTAAAAACATTTCTTTCTCACGTCTTTCTGGAGGCTGGGAAGTCCAAGATCCAGGGGCCATGAGAGGCAGGTGTCTGGTGAGGGCCTATTTGCTGGTTTGGCAGACTGGAAATCTTAAATATTTCTTTCTCACTAGTTCTGGAGGCCAGGAAGTCCAAGATCAAGGTGCCAGGAGAAGTAGCATCTGCTGAAGATCAGGCTTGCTGGTTTGCAAGATGGCTGTCTTCCTGTTGCTCTGTCACATGGCAGAGAGCAAAGAGAGAGAAAGCAAGCTGTCTCTTTTGTTAAAAGGGCACTAAAGCTATCCATGAGGGTACCACCCTTAGGAGCTAATACATCCCAAAGGCTCTATATCCAAGTACAATTATATTGGGAGATTAGGGTTTGATATGGTTTGTCTGTGTTCCCCATTCAAATCTCAACTTGAATTGTAATCTCCCAGAATTCCCACGGGTCATGAGAGGGACCCAGGCAGAGGTAATTGAATTGTGGGGGCCAGTCTTTCCTGTGCTATTCTGATATCCAAATAAGTCTCAAGAGGTCTGATGGGTTTATCAGGGGTTTCCACTTTTGCTTCCCTTTCATTTTCTCTTGCCGCCACCATGTAAGAAGTACCTTTTGCCTCCCTGCCATGACTCAGGCCTCCCAGCCATGTGGAACTGTGACTGTGAGTCCAATTAAACCTCTTTTTCTTCCCATTAAACCTCTTTTTCTTCCCAGACTTGGGTATGTCTTTATCAGCACCGTGAAAATGGACTAAGACAGGGTTTCAACATATGCATTTTGAGGGGGTACAGATTCAGTTCACAGCAGTGAGGATGCAGGGAATGAAGACTCTCTAGGCTTTGGGTTGGAATGTAAAACTTGTAAATTAGACTTGTAAAGTCCTCAGAGAGTCACACTACGACTTGTGAGATCAAGGCTGTGTTCTGGCAGTTCTCTCACCATTGGCAAAAAAACCAGAAAAGTATCATTTCCATTGAATATCCTGCTACATACTGAATTTTCACATTGAACATTTCATTCCTATTTAAATAAATTCATCTGAATTTGGTTTGTATATGTCTTTCTTTTTTCCAAATAATTAGCTAGTTATCCCAGCACCATTTGTGGCATAATCTACACTTTCCCCACTGAGATATGCTGTGATAGCATATAATGCATTCCTATAGAAACTTGGGACTATTTCTGGATTTTCTATTCTGTTTATTGTATCAAGGATCATAAACTGTGGCCATGTAGCCCATTTCAGGCCTCAGATGTGTTTTTGGTCTTGCTTTGGTTTTGGTCGAAGTGTCTTTTTTAAATTGTGAAATTTTCATGCCTTTAGACAGCTCACAAAGTCAGGCCTATCTTAGAGCAAGGTACTTGCTCAAGCCCTAGGAGCACTTGAGGATTTTTTGCCTGGAGTGACACCAGCAACATCCTGTTTTAACACTTTCACCTTAGAACACATTTTGGTGTCTAACAGTGGACATTCCCTCTCATTCTTCTTTTGTGATGGTTCCTTAAGTACTCAGTTCTTTAGATGAACCTTTTTACACTGTTTGTCAACATCTGTGGTTAGGTTGAAAACCTCCTGCTGAAAGTGTGAATTGCAATTGCATAAAATTTCTAAATTCATTTTGGATGGAATGTACAGCTGAACCATATTTGAACCATCATTTAGCCATGTTGTAAGTCCTATTCAGGTCATTTATTATCCTCAGGAGAGGGAGGGAGGTGGAGGGAGGTGTCGGAAAAGCGGGAGGGTGAGGAGGGGAGGAGGAAGGGAGGTGGAAAGGGAGGGGACAGAGGGGAAGGGAGGGAAGGGTGTCTGAAGGAAGAGAAGGAGAGAGGAGGAAGGGGAGGGGCAGGGGGGAAGGGGAGAGAAGTGAGCAGTAGAACAGGAGGGGAAGAGAAGAGAAGAGAGGAAGGGGAGAGGCAGGGAGGGGAAGGGAGGGAGGAGAGGTGGGAAGAAGGTGGAGGAAGGGAAGGGAAGGGGGGAGGGGAAGAGGAAGGGAGGGGAAGGGAAGGGAAGGAAAGGGAAGAGGGAGGAAGGGAAGGGAAGGGACAGGGGAAGGAGGAAGGAGAAGGGCGAGGGACGGGAAGGAAGGGGCAAGAGGAGAGCGAAGGGGAAGGCGGAAGGGGAGGGAATGAGAGGGGGAAGGAATGGGAGGGAAGGGAAAGGGAGTGGAACGGAACGGGAAGGAAGGAAGAGACAGGGAGGGGGGAGGGGAACTGGGGCGAGGAAGTGAGGGTGAGGGAGGTGAAGGGGGATGGGAGAGAAGAGAGGGGGAGGGAAGGGAAGGGAAGGGGAAGGAAGGGGAAGGGAAGGTGATGGGAAGGGAAGGGGACGGGGAGAAGGAAGGGAAGGAAGGAGAAGGAGAAGGGGGAAGGGAAGGGGAGGGGAAGGGGAGGGGAAGGGAAGGGGACGGGGAAGGGGAGGGAAGGAAGGAAGGGGAAGGGGAGGAAGGATAGTGAAAAAATGGGGATAGGAGGAGACCTCTGTAAATCCCAGACAGCCCTGCGTCTTGCTCAAGGCCCCTAGGAGGGCAAGTGAGACTCCAGAGAGGGATGGTGGTGTGCAAGGATCAAGACCACGAAAATTCCCATGATAGGCACCGAATCAAGCAGCAGAAAGAGCTTCCAGATACGAGGAGATCCCTGGGCAGGAGCAGAGGATGTCTTACAGCTACCTCTATGGACCAACATGGCCCTAGACCACCTGATTTCACGGACAATCAGGGATATGCCTCATATACTGGGGGGACCGGTGATTCCAGAAACAGATGGCTTCCTCCTCAAGGGCTGGTGTTGCACAGCCCCAGGCTGAGCTACGACCTCAAAGAAAGGGAGGGGAACCCCAAATTAACTGTGCCAGCCTCTCTGGATAAACAAGGAAACGTGCCCCTCCCAGGAGCTTGCATGGTGGAGTGGGGGCTGTCTTGCTTTCTCTGCTGAGCCCACTAGGCTGGCTGGAAGGGACAGGTGTGTGTGATGGCCCGCTCTGGATGGGAGGTTCCAGCGGAGCGTGGGAGGAAAGCAGGGCTGGGGTGGGCCGCGCCCCCCTACCACGTCTCCTCTTCCGCCTGGGCGGGGATGGAGGGGGCGGCGCATAGCCAGCAGGGGGCGCCAGACGACCGGCAATGCGGCGGGGCGGGCTGGCCGCGCTCGGGACGCGGCCCCGCCGGAGACCCCTAGCCCACCGCAGCCCACGCACCCCACCCAGCTCCCCGTCCCAGACAGAGAGGAGCGTAATGGGCGGCGTGGCCGGGGTGGGAGGGAGGGAGGCAGAGAGCACAGGGAGCCTGCGCCCGGTGGAGCATGCTCAAGGTCACAGCCAGAGTCCAGCCAGAGACCCCAGGGCGTCCGCCGCACACCCGCCGTCCCACGCGAAGACGTCCGACCTCCGGCCAGATGAGTTCATGCAGCCTGACGGGATCAAGGAAGGCGGCCACCACGGAGTCAACATTTTAAATAGGGTCATTTCTGTTACCGTGTTTTGGCACTTCTTCCTGTTTTAAGTTTCTGCAAACCAAAAAGCGCAGGGCCGGGCGCGGTGGCTCACGCCTGTAATCCTAGCACTTTGAGAGGCCCAGGCGGGCGCATCACCTGAGGTCAGGAGTTCCAGACCAGCGTGGCTAACATGGCGAAACCCCGTCTCTACTAAAAATACAAAAATTAGCCGGGCGTTGTGGCGGGCGCCTGTAGTCCTAGCTAGTCGGGAGGCTGAGGCAAGAGAATCGCTTGAACCCGGGAGGCAGAGGTTGCAGTGGGCTGAGATCCCGCCATTGCACTCTAGCCTGGACGACAGAGCGAGACTCTGTCTCAGAAAAAAAAAAAAAAAAAAAAAAAAAAAACTGGCGCAGGCCCCGAGTCTCTTCCTCCGAGGGGCCTGGACTGGGCCCTCCTCCTGTGCCTGTCCCTGCGCACCAGCCGCCCGTCCCCCCTTACCCCCCCCCCCACCACCGAGTGCTGGGCCTGCCGCCCCCTGGCCGCCTGGTTTCTAACCTCCGGCCTCCTCGTGACTCCACCCCTGCTGCCGCTAAGCTGCCGCTAAGCGCCTCCTTTCTTTCTCTGCTCTTCTTCACCGCCATCCGACCAAGGCCCGGCCCCTCCCTCACCCTCACCCACACCTGAACCCGGGGAGGCCCCAGGAGCAGGGCGCCCACACAAGACAGCTCCTGTACCCAATGCCCCTTCTCAGCCACACTCACCCAAAGCTGCCTCCTGGCTCTGGGCTCCATGGCAACCAGCATCTAAGCAGGCTTAATGCCTTCCCAGAGTTCCTGAGGGCTAACGGCAGGAGCAAGAGCATGACCCCAGCAAGGGGAGGACCAATGGGGGCAGGGGGCAGAGGGCAGCGCCTGGGCTTGTGGGCCGCAGAACCAGGCAGCCTGTTGCTAGGTAACCACATCTCCCATCACTGCCCCAATGCATGGTCCTGAGCCGCCCATCCTGTCTCCAGCCACCTTCTGTGGAGTCTCGAACGCTATCATCTGTGGGACCCTGAAGGCCGAAGGGAGAAGCAAGAGCGCAGCCACCACCCCTGAGCCACCTGTGGCTCTGCTACCCACCATTTCACTGTGAAGAGTCAGCTGCCTGGGCCGTGAGGTCACTGCCACCATGAGTCTGGGTATCATGGAAGAGGAAGATCTGGCCGAGTACTTCCGGCTGCGGTATGGGGAGCGGCTGCTGCAGATGCTCCAGTGAGTGTCTGAGGCCTGGCTTGCCCACCCTTCTGTGCCTGGGACCACTCACACCCACCCTGTGCCTCATCTTCCAACCTGTCTGTCCCCTCCTCTCCTGTAACCCAGTGCCCCAAATAACCCTGGCACCAGTCCACCCCATCAGGCTGGTCTCCACCCGGTCACCCTCCCCAGCTCACTCCTGCATGGCCCTCTGTGCTTCTCAACACAACATTCCTTCCCTCCAAAAGGGAGAGAGGCCCTTCTCCTTCCCCATGGATATCTGTCTCCACGGGTTACTCCCAGCCCCAGCCTACCCCTTCTCAGAACACACAGACCTTTCGTGTTCACATCTTGGACAGGAAACTCCCCAATGTTCAGGGACAGTCGGAGTCCCCATCCATCCGGCTACTGGAGAAGAAAAAGGAGCTGAAAATCATGTATCATAATATCCTGCAGAAGAAGAAGGTGGGGACTCGGGGATGGAGTGCAGAGGGGCAGGAAAGGAGGAGAGTGGGCTGGGGCACCGGGAGAGCCTGTAGACAGCCCTCCATTGTCTGGGTGGGGTGGCTAGAGCCAGGAGTCCTCTATGTGGTCTGGTCTCTTTGGGGAGAACAGAAAGGATCTGGGTCTTGGGGGTACCACTGTCCAGGTATGCTCTGCTCTGAGCCAGGCATGGGATAGAAAGTGGGAGGCTCCTATGGACCCTCTTGGGCCTGGGCGTGGAGCCTCTGGGGCAGGGATGCCAGGGTCTTCCTCGGTACTCATGTCAGGGGCCCTCCTGACCTCTCTGCTCCCCCAACCCCCACCCCCACCCCAAAGATATGTCAGCGCAGAATGGAAGCCCTGAACCTGTGCTGGGAGGAACTGAGCGTTAAGGAAGCCCAGCTGATGGCTCACCTCCACTTCATCCAGGTTTGAAGGGGTGTGGGCAGCCACAGTGGCCGGGTGATCCACACTCCGCAGGTAGGCAAACTCCCGCTCCTCCTCCTTGCTTCTGCTGACTCCTCGCCCTGAGTTCAAAGCATCCTTAGTGCTTCAGCATTGCCTGGCACCTCCCTAGGCATCCTTTATGTCCCCCACCTGTTTCTGTTTGTAATTTTCCATTTACCTGTCAGTCTCTGCTCCCTCTAGATGCCTGTTTCCTATTTCCTTTCCAGTACCTAGGACAGTTTATCCAGTAAATGAACGCATGGATGAATGAATGAAGATGCTACAGTCAGGACTAAACACTTGGGGAATACAGTGATGAATGGGACAGTTTTAGTCCCTCCACCCACCCCACCCCTCCATCCTTGTCCTTGCACTGAAGGTCCGGGCAGGGGATGGTTGAAGGACCAGGCACCACAGTCCATTCCAAGACACCCTCTCTCACTTCAGTCCTTAGTGGAGCAATTTAATCATCTTAAAATCCGGATTTATCCAGACCCACTCCAATTTGCACTTACTGTGGCCCTGAAGGGCCCTGGTCCAGCTCTGGGAGTGGGTAATGATTGCCGTCGGCCACAAAGAAGCCTCACTCTGAAGCACCTTCCTTCCTGCTCTGTGCCTAAGCCATGTGGGACAGGAAGTCCTTGGACCGGGCACATTCTCCAGAGGTCCAGTTCTTCTTAGCAGCCAGAGAAACACTTATGGAGTGGTTGGGACAGAAGACTTGGGCATGATTTCTCCAAATGGCTCTCGGAGGGTCGGTAGCTTCAATTCCTAGAGAGTTTGCTACAAATACAGACCGCAGGGGCTTCCCTTGTTGCTTTCAGCGCGTCTGAGGTTGGGCCCAGGCTTCTATAAGCTCCCCAGGCAGTTCTGATGACCAGGTGGATTTGAAAGTCACTGGTTTAGACCCCCTCAGTCCTCTCCTGGGCTTGCAGGGCAGCATACAGATCCTCCATGCACCTCCCTCAGTGGCCTCCAAGTGCCACCACCACATACGCCCGTCCATGTGGAATCACAGGAGCCCCTGAAGGGAGAAAGGAGCCACACAGGGTGAGGGGTGGGCTTGCCCCTAATCTTAGGGGAGGGCGCTGCAGAAGAAAGAGGCAGGATTGGATTGATTGCAGTAACAGCCTCATTCTGTCCTCTGGGCATCGAACTGCCTGTTCCATCTCCTCCCTCAGCCGGATGCCATTCTGAGCTCCTAAGAGCATGCTCTCCCAGTGGCGTTACTCCCCAGGCCCTACAGTAGCAGGCGCATCCCCTCTCTCCTCTTCCTGGGGCTCCAGCCCTGTTGCCCCACTTGTGAAAGGGAGAGGGGCTCCTGCTTCCCATCTCCACAGCTGGGAAAACGGAGGCACCGAGTACCAAATCGGGAGAAAATTCCCGCCTGTCTGGGAGTGGTCCTTCTGCTCCATGGAAAACGGCCACCGCTAAGAACAGAAACCACAGAAGCTTTGTCAGGAGGGTTCCCGCTCCCACTTCTGGACTTTCTTAGTCTTCTCAGGGGGTTGAGTTCTTCCAGACTCTGAGCCCAGTGCAATGTAGGTCTTCCCCAGTCCACTCTCTGAAGTCCAGAGGCCAAGTCCCACAGGAAAGAACCATTTCCCGTCTGCCCCCTCCCCACCCCAGGTCACCTCTTGACTTTGGATTAAACCTCTGTCCTCACAGCCCCCTGAGCCCCACCTCAGTCCACAGAAATCTCTTCAACCAGGTTCCAATAACCCTGGAGAGCCTTTTCCTTTACCCCTCTTCTGCCCCATGGGTGGCCCAGCAATCTCTGCCTGTTGCCAGGATGGTTTGTGCAGACAGAGGGGTCTGAGGACACCACCAGCCCCAGGAAGGCCTGGGCCCCGGGAGGGCCGGGAGAGGCTTCCTGACCAGCACCACCTCCCCTGGCCCCAGGAGAACGACCAGAAACGGATCCGTGCCATGAAGAAAGCCAACAAGGAACGAGAACTCAAGCGCCAGCACATGCAGGAGCTGACCAAGGGCAGGCAGGAAATGGTGGCACTGTGGCTGGAGCACCAGCGGCTGAGCGCCAAGCTGCAGGGCTACTCCATCTTCAACAAGTACCTAGAGAAGGTGGTGGAGAACTCCGAGGTGAGTCCAAGGAGCCTGGGGGGCCGGCCCTGGCACCTTCCTCAGCCCCACGTCCTCTTCCCCGGGCCCTGGGGCCCTGGGGCCCTGGGGTGGAGTTCAGGCTCAGCTGGCTGGGGACTGTGGATCCTCTGGGCCCCATGGGCTCTGCAGGATGGGCACCCTACTCCGAGGAGATGCAGCCAGCCCTAGGGGGCAGTGGGGAGCAGCTAAAAGAAGCCTCTGGTGAGGCTGGAAGATTTTCTCAAGGGGTGGGGCCTAGAGCTGTGCCTTTGTGTGTCTGTGAGTCACAACTGTGTATCTATCTTGTGTGAGTTACATGTTTATGTCTACATGTGTGTCCATGGCTGTGTCTGTCTACAGGGGTGTGTGTGTATCAACACGTGGCCTCCCTGTATCCCTGCATCCCCTCCTTTCAGTGTCTTCTATTTACTGGAGAGTAAATTAGGGAGAGGAAGGGAGAGGAGTTGGAAAAACACCCAACCCCCTGCAGAACTGGGGTGCCTCATTTGTGCTGGGACCCGGGGTTGGTGCTTCACACAGGTAGCTTCATTCAGTTTGCTGGTCAGCCCCAGGGAGAACCCAAGCTGACCATCCCTTACAGAGAAGGAAATGGAGGCTCCAAGAGGTTAAGTCACCTGCTCAGGGTCTCACAGCTCGTCAGTGAGGAGAGCCTTTGCTTTCAGCCACTCCTCAGTGGGCCCCACAGTGCCACTGTCAAGGGCTCTCCCTACAGTCCCTGGGGCCGTAGCCCAGGGAACTTCTTAGTTCCTCTGTGCCTCTTGCGGCGTCTGACACTGCGATGTCCCTCCCAGAAACCTCCCTCTGCCCTCAACTCGGTGGCACCTCCCTCTCTCCCCTACCTCTGCCCCCTCCTTCTCAGGTTCCTCGGGTGGGGGCGCCTCTTCCCAGGTCCTTCTTTTATTTTATTTTATTCTTTTTTGAGACGGAGTCTCACTCTGTCGCCCAGGCTGGAGTGCAGTGGTGCCATCTCGGCTCACTGCAAGCTCCGCCTCCCGGGTTCACGCCATTCTCCTGCCTCAGCCTCCCGAGCAGCTGGGACTACAGGTGCCCGCCACCACACCTGGCTAATTTTTTGTATTTTTAGTAGAGACGGGATTTCACCATGTTCGCCAGGATGGTCTCCATCTCCTGACCTCGTGAGCCGCCTGCCTCGCCTCCCAAAGTGCTGGGATTACAGGCGTGAACCCCTGGGCCCGGCCTTTTCCCAGGTCCTTACGTGGTGGGTCCAGGTTCTCTGTCTCAGATCCTCCCCCCACCCCCCTTTTTTTTTTTTTTTTTTTTTTTTTGAGACAGAGTTTGGCTCTTTTTGCCCAGGCTGGAGTGCAGTGGCTTGATCTCAGCTCACTGCAACTTCCACTTTCCCATTTTCAAGTGACTCTCCTGCCTCAGCCTCCCGAGTAACTGGGATTATAGGCACCCGCCACCATGCCCAACTAATTTTTGTATTTTTAGTAGAGACGGGGTTTCACCATGTTGGCCAGGCCAGTCTCAAACTCCTGACCTCGTGATCCGCCTGCCTTGGCCTCCCAAAGTGCTGGGATTACAGGCGTGAGCAATCCTACGCTTTTCTTCTGAGCAATGTCCAGAGCCTCCCATGGATGCCACTCCTGTCACATTATCTCCTCCCCCATGTGACCGACAGCCAAGAGAGCCCCTCACTAGGGCAGATGGAGGCACCTGCTCCAGGGGTGTGGATCCATGTCCTCCGAGGAGAGGGGTGACAGGATGCACAACTGTTCACAGTTCCCACAATTTCCATATCACACCACTAACGTAATTTACTCATGCATGAGTCCCACCTCTGCATTATTTCCTCTACTCAAAGGCGCTACGTACTGTAAGGTCAGTGGTTCATTTCATGGTTGGGGTTTGTTTGTGGGGGGGTGGGCAGGAAGTAAGGAGGGACTACCAGATTAAAACTGCAGATAAATTACAAAATGTGGCCAGGCACTCTGGCTCACTCCTGTAATCCCAGCACTTTGGGAGGCCAAGACGGGTGGATCACCTGAGGTCAGGAGTTCAACACCAGCGTGGCCAACATGGTGAAACCCTGTCTCTACTAAAAATACAAAAATTAGCCGGGCGTGGTGGCAGGTACCTGTAATCCTGGATACTCAAGAGGCTGAGGCAGAAGAATCGCTTGAACCCAGGAGGTGGAGGTTACAGTGAGCCAAGGTCACGTCATCGCACTCCAGCCTGGGGGCCAAGAGGGAAACTCCGTCTCAAAAACAAACAAACCAAAAAAAATTGTAAGATGTGTCTTGAATTCAGAGTTGGTAAAATACGTATCTTAGAATGGAGGAAATTGGCCTGTGTCTCCCTCCTAAGCTTGAGACCCCCACATTTAACTCATCCCGTGCACACTTATCTCATCTGCTTCCTGCCACCCCCAGGACAGCCCTGCCACTGGCGCGTCCTGTGCTGGTGAAAGGCAGGACCACCCACTCTCAGCCCCGCCAGAACTCGGGCCTCCTTGGCTCCTCCCTCCTGCTCAGTGCCACAGCTATCAATCAGCAGATCTGGTCTGTTCTGCCTTGGAAGCATTTCTGGAATCCAGCCCCTGCCCCTTCCTCATCCAGGCCACCAGTGATACCTCGTCTGGCGTTCAACTCCGCGTCATTCCTGGCCAGCCTGTTTGGCATTCCCCCCACCCCCCTCTCTTTCTCTTTTTTCTTCTTTATTTTGTTCAAAATACTTTAAGCATACTGGAGAGTATAGAGACACACATAACAGCAACCAAGTACTCATCACGGCTTTGCTAAATCTTCGTATTTTTCCCATCTGCCCCCAGTTCTTTTGTCTTAAATCAAACACTACCGAGAATTGAAATCCAATAAATGAAATCCTTTGTGTCCTTCCAAATCTTATGCTGCTTCATCTCTCCGCAAACATCAGGAGTATCCTGCTTTTAAAAATTCTCGTCATGCTTGTGTTTATTATTTTGTAATATTTTGTAACATTTAACGTTTTGTAACTTTTTATTTGAGTATTCTGCTGTCAAAAATTGTCAAATAGCCAGGCCCGGTGGCTCATGCCTGTAATCCCAGCACTTTGGGAGGCCAAGGTGGGCGGATCACGAGGTCAGGAGTTCAAGACCAGCCTGGTCAACACAGTGAAACCCTGTCTCTACTAAAAATACAAAAATTAGCTGGGCATGGTGGCAGGTGCCTGTAATCCCAGCTACTCTGGAGGCTGAGGCAGGAGAATCGCTTGAACCCGGGAGGCGGAGGTTGCAGTGAGCCAAGATCGTGCCATTGCTCTCCAGCCTGAGCAACAGAGCTAGACTCCATCTCAAAAAAAAAAAAAAAAAAAAAAAAAAATCTCAAATCATGCTTCTTTTTATTATTTTGTCACATTTAATGTTTTGTAACTTTTTATACGGAATTTTTTAAGCATACACAAAAGTAAAGACAATATAGTCTATTGAACACCTGTTGCTCATTATCTGATTCTAATAACGATTATTTCATAGTCATATCCAACACACTTTCCCACCTCTGCCATTTTGAAGCAAACAATATATTTTCATCTGTTTGTGTCTCTCTGCAGTATGTATCTCTAAGAGATGAGAGCTCTTTTTAAAATAACTACAACACCACTGTCACACCTACTATAAAATTGATAGCCATTCCTTAACATCAAATATCAGTATCATTTATGGCACAAAATGGGCCGAGTGTGGTGGCTCATGCCTGTAATCTCAGTGCTTTGGGAGGCTGAGGTGAGTGGATCACTTGAGCTCAGGAGTTCAAGACTAGCCTGGGCAACAAAATGAGACCCCCCCAACTCTGCAAAAAATTTTTTAAAAAATCAGTCAGGATTGCTGGCACACACATGTGGTCCCAGCTACTTGGGAGGCTGAGGCAGGAGGACTCCATGAGCCCAGGAGGTCAGGGCTGCAGTGAGCTGTGTTTATGCCACCATACTCCAGCCTGAGCAATAGAGCGAGACCTGTCTTTTAAGACAGATTATTGCATGGATGCTTCTTGTACAGTTGGTTTGTTCCAATGAGGGTCCATATAAGGTCCTCACACTGCCCTTAGCTGGTATGCTTCTTAAGCCACACATAAAACAGGTTATATCGTATGATTCCACTGATGTGTTTAAAAACAGGCAAAATTAATCTTTATTGATAGAAGTCAGAATATTGGTTTCCTCAATGGTCGGGGGAAGACATTCACTAGCAACTTTTCCTCATTTCCTTGCTAGAATACTACCGTAAAGAAAAGGACTTCGTAAAGAGACCCTTTCCTTCATCAACCGTTTGATTACTACGTGGGTCTCACAGAGAAAGTTTGTTAAACACTTTATTTAGTTTTCAGAATAATGAATTGGTTCTGTAGCACTGACCTGTAATGTTTTTAGTATCCTTATGAACTTATGGATTTTTAACATATTTGATATGTTTTAATCCTTTGCACTTTGTCTTACTAATGTTCAAATCATCTCATCTTTGGCCAGTGGGAGGCTTTTCGATTGGCACCTAAATCCTTTTGACATTAGCATTAAGTTTTAGAGGTGTGTTCCTAGTAACTCTGATGTGGTCCATTTATTTGAACTGTAGTATGCTGTTGCACTGTTTGCCAGATGAACTTTCAGAAATGCAGACATGAATTGCCTCTTTACTTCTTAAAATCCTTCAGTGGATAAAGTCCACACTCCTTCCTAAGGTTTACTGAGCTTGCTCGCTCTTTCCTTCCTTCCTTCCTTCCTTCCTTCCTTCCTTCCTTCCTTCCTTCCTTCCTTCCTTCCTTCCTTCCTTCCTTTCTTTTTCTTTCTCTCTTTCTTTTTCTTTTCTCTCCTTTCTTTCTTTCTTTTTTTCTTTCTTTCTTTTTCTTTCTCTCTTTAGGGAGTCCCCGAAACAAATTATTAGTCTACATTTTAAAGCATGTTTGAACAGAATTATTTTATAGCCCAAAGGAGGGCATTTGTAAGCAAGTGTGTTCTGGAAGTACCAATTCTCATCATTTCGCCTTTACATGCCTACAGTTTATCGAGGACTCCCAGAGACCTTTTTTTTATGGGATTGTATCTATTGATAATTGCCGTCATAGAAATCAAAACAGAAAATTTAAAAATATTTGTTTAATTCATTCATTTTTAAATAATGATAAAAAGTATGTTAACAGAAATAGCATTTTTTATGAAAAAAAGTTTCAGAAGTGTTTTGTGAGAAGAGTGGCATTACTTGCAAACCCTTTAACGTCTGGTTTAACAGAGGACAGGCAGGTGCTCACATCCACTCCTGCGTTCATTCTGTTGTGACAGCATGTGTCATGAAAACTCCTCTCTGGAAAATGCCACTGTGTACTCGTGAAAGAATAAGAGCAAGAAAAGGCAAATAACATTTTAATATTATTGTAAAAAGAGTTTTGGCCTAAAAAACCCCTGTCTGCCAGAATAGGGTCTCAGAGATTCCCAGAAATCCTCAGGTCCCCTCCCCTCAGCCTCCCAGAGGTCCTCAGGCCCTTGCCCTTAGCTGTTGTAAAGAAAGATGCAGCAGGAGGGCCCAGCAAGGTGGCTCACACCTGTAATCCCAGCACTTTGAGAGGCCGAGGCGGGTGGATCACCTGAGGTCAGGAGTTCGAGACCAACCCAGCCAACATGGTGATATCCCATCTCTACTAAAAATACAAAAATTAGCCAGGCATGGTGGCAGGAACCTGTAATCCCAGCTACTCGGGAGACTGAGGCAGGAGAATCGCTTGAATCTGGGAGGCGAAGGTTGCAGTGAGCCGAGATCATGCCATTGCGCTCCAGCCTGGGCCACAAGAGCAAGACTCCGTCTCCAGGTTCAGTGGGAGATGCCGCCCTCCAGCAGCTCACTCCCACAGGCACATCTCCTGCTGAGACCATAGCTTCTAGTCCATCCACTCCAAATTTTGAGTTCCTGAATCCCTCTCGATTCACCTCTACAGGAGAACTTCAGATTGCCCAAAAGTTATTTGAAAATATCTCACTTCATTCCCATAGAAGATGAACCTACTCACGGAAATACACATGACCAAGTAGCCTAAAGATTTAAAATTAAGGACCTGGGAAAGTACAAGTCGAAATCAGAGGTCGAGGATGAAGAGAAATACAGACTGCCCTTGGTTCTTAAGGGTCATACACAGGGGCTCTGAGCTTGTTGGTAACCCTAATGAAAAGCCACCTGCAGCTCTTATACCAGAATAAGAAAATATAAGGTTTCCTCCGAGACAGCGCACCTTTTCCCGGCACTTAGTTCTCACTGAAATCTCTCGATGAGCCTTCATTGACACTATGAATAATGCTCTCAACAGCTTCCCTGCAACCAATGCAGGCACTGGCTTTGTAAGGCAGCTGCTTATACAGAACAAGGAACGTGGTGCACAGGACAGCTTAGGAAAAGCGATTCTGCAGAAGACCAAGTCAATTGGAATTCCATAGAGTGTGTCATGGAAGGTTTGGCATTATCCCTGAAGAAAAGCCAAACTATCTGAACAAGCACTTTCCAAACTGAATCCTGAGATATTGTTTCCTAGGGGGAATAAAAGGACTCCGTAGACTAATACATTTAGAAACTCTAAATTAAACGAAGATAAGATTAAACACACAAACAGGACCTGGAGTCTTTGCTATAGTTCTGTGCCCTGAGATGCTCCCAGCAGACAGCGTTTCTAGAACTGACTTGACCACAGAACTCCTTTGGGGCACGTGACCACTTATGACAAGAACATAGCTCAGGAAATGCTGACCTGTCTTCTCTGTCATCTTGGGAAAGCCACTTTAATTCACTGACTCTCTGTTTTCTCATTTGCAAAATGGGAATGATACTGGTAATGGTAACAGTATCAGCAGCTGACAGTCGTCGAGAGTTTAGGACAAAGTCTGTGTAGCTCCATCTTTAGAGACAGCCTTGAAAAGGAGAAGTTTTAGAACTGAAATCCTTTTTTTTTTATTTTAATTTTTCTTTATTTTTTTAATTTTAGATTCAGGAAGTGCATGAGCAGGTTTTTTTCTTTGTTTGTTTTTGTTTTTGTTTTGTTTTTTTTTTTTGAGACAGAGTCTCGCTCTGTCCCCCAGGCTGGAGTGCAGTGGCATAATCTCGGCTCACTGCAAGCTCCACCTCCTGGGTTCATGCCATTCTCCTGCCTCAGCCTCCGAGTAGCTGGGACTGCAGGCAACCGCCACCATGCCCAGCTAACTTTTTAGTATTTTGTATTTTAGTAGAGATGGGGTGTCACTGTGTTACTCAGGATGGTCTCGATCTCCTGACCTCGTGATCCACCCCCTCGGCCTCCCAAAGTGCTGGGATTACAGGCGTTAGCCACTGCGCCCGGCCAAGCAGGTTTGTTATGTAGGTAAATTCACATCACAAGGGTTTGTTCTACAGGTTATTTCATCACTCAGGGTATTAAGCCTAGTATCCAATAGTCATTTTTTCTGATCCTCTCCCTCCTCTCACTCTCCACCCTCAAGCAGATTCCAGTATGTGTTGTTCCCCTCTTTGTGTCCACGTGTTCTCATCATTTAGCTCCCACTAATAAGTGAGAACACTGCAGTATTTGGTTTTCTATTCCTGCGTTAGTTTGCTAAGGATAATGACATCCAGCTCCATCCATGTTCCTGCAAAGGACATGACCTCATTCTTTTTTATGGCTGCATAGTATTCCATGGTGTATAAGTACCACATTTTCTTTATCCAGTCTACCATTGATGGGCATTTAGGTTGATTCTCTTTGCTATTGTGAATAGTGCTTCAGTAAACATCCCCGAGCATGTGTGTTTATGATAGAATGATTTATATTCCTTTGGGTATATACCCAGTAATAGGACTGCTGGGTTGAACGGTAGTTCTATTTTAACTCTTTGAGGAATCGCCACGCTGCTTTCCACAATGGTTGAACTAATTGCACTTCCACCAACAGTGTATGAACATTCTCTTTTCTCCACAACCTCAGCAGCCTCTGTAATTTTTCTGACTTTTTAATCGTAGCTAGCCATTCTGTGTGGTGTGAGATGGTATCTCACTGGTTTTGCTTTGCGTTAGAACTGATATCTTAGAGGCTGTCTGGGCAAGTCTTTTCTCCCTCTCTCCTTATTAAAGATGAAGAAACTGAGTCCCAGAAAGATGGAGTGATTTTCCCAGAACCGTGACGGGGGCCCAGCTAGGTCATCTGACTTCTGGAGCAGTACCCTTTTCTGTGTCATGCTGACTGCGTGCTCTTAAAAACAGAAGCCAGTGAACAGAGTTTACATTCCTTCTCATGACTGAAGGTTAGCATGATGAGCATCAGCCCTGGGTTTTGAGTGCACGACCACACTGAGGGTGGTGAAGTTGTGGAAGGCGGTCTGCCCACGCTGACAGGACCCTGCCTGCGAAATCCTTTTCACCCACTAGCCTGCTTGTGACCCTTTCTTTCTTCTCCCTCCTGCTCGACTCTCAGCCTGCACTTCATACATCACCAGGTCTGCCTCCGGGAGTTCCTAACTCCATCCGTTTGTTGCTTCTAATTGCATACACCTGACACTCAATTTCACCTCAAAACATTGTCACATGAGAGAAAGTGGCCTCCTCAAGAAGTCAGTCATGGCTGGGTGCAGTGTCTGATGCCTGTAATCCCAGCCTTTGGGAGGCCGAAGGCGGGTGGATCACTTGAGGTCAGTAGTTCGAGACCAGCCCGGCCAACATGGTGAAACCCCATCTCTACTAAAAACACAAAAACTAACCTGGGCATGGTCGCAGGTACCTGTAATCCCAGCCACTCAGGAGGCTGAGACACGAGAATCGCTTAAACCCAGGGAGCTGGAGGTTGCAGTGAGCCTAGATCGCGCCACCTGCACTCCAGCCTGGGTGACAGAAGCAAGACTCTCATATCAAAAAAATAAATAAATAAAAATTAAAAAAGAAGTCAGTCACAGGAAAGCAATGGTGAACTCTTTAAAAGTGAATGCCTGGGATGCTCCGTCTTGGGATGGGGGCGGCCTCTGGGGGGCGGAGTTAACTCTGGGCTCCTTGCCTTTCTAGAGCCAACAATTTATCCAAGACCTATCGGACATCTGGGCAGAGATGAAAAAGAAGGAACAACAGCAAGTCCAGGTTTAAGGAGGCAGCCTGGTTCCAGAACGTCCTGAGACAGAGGTCGTAAGAGAAGAAGTCGTGAGCCTGCGGTCCTAGTCAGTCCAGCTCGGGACCGACACCCGCGGTGCCTTCCTGCTGAGGAACACCTGCTTATTTTCCCCCTTGGGCCTCACTCTATCCCTGAAAACAGTGAATGTTCTAAGAAGTTTGTTCTTAAGTTCTCTCTAGCCCTTTGGTAGTTTATTCATGGGGAAGAGTGTAGCGATGGGGCGACCCCCGCCAACAAGCACTCACTCTCAAAGCTGGTCACCTAGGCTGCCTGGGAACCAGAAACCACATCTTAGGCCTGGTGTCCCCTCGGCTTTGGGCTCTCACACACAGTCAGTGTGCAGGTGGGCAGCAAACCAGTAACGTCAGTACAGAGAACTCTTCTCTCATCACAACTTCAAATTTTATTTATTTATTTTATTTTATTTTATTTTATGATGGAGTTTTGCTCTTGTTGCCTAGGCTGAAGTGCGAGGCACGATCTCAGCTCACTGCAACCCCTGCCTCCTGGGTTCAAGCTGATTCTCCTGCCTCAGCCTTCCCCAGTAGCTAGGATTATGGGCACCCACCACCACGCCCAGCTTAATTTTGTACTTTTAGTAGAGACAGGGTTTCACCATGTTGGTCAGGCTGGTCTTGAACTCCTGACCTCAGGTGATCCACCCGCCCTGGCCTCCCAAAGTGCTTGGATTACAGGCGTGAGGTGTTTCTAATTTGGGTGCAAAGACCCACTTAAAACTACGAAGGCAGCTTCCCAGGTAACAGCTGCAACAGTGCTGAGTCGAGAACTCTTCCCTGACTTCAGGAGCAAGCGCTGCTCCCCTACCCCTGCTATGTGCGCTAAAACATGCAAGCCAGTGTCAGCAACGCTAAGGAAGGAATAGCCCTAGTTACTGCCCTAGTTACTGGGCAGGCTACCAGTAACTAGGGAGGGATCACTCATGTGCCAAATGACAAGCTCAAGGCTCAGGAACGAGCTGGGATGATGGATTAAAACCAGCCAAACTCAACTCAATCCAGGTCAATGTAAAGTCTCAGACTTAGGTTCAACAACTCAATCGCACATTTTTCAATCAATAGCAAAAGCCAAGTCAGAGAGCACGTGGGGAAGTAACATTTATTCAACAGGGACTTCGTTTGTATCCGCCTCTTGAAAACTCAGTGAGGCATCATTATCCTGACTCACAGAGCAGGATGCTTGCCTGGGAACACCGGCTACAGGACGACAGGGCCAGGACTCAACCTTTGGTCTGCTCTTCCTGAGCCTGGTCTCTCCCCCTCGCCAGTCTGCCTCCCGGAAGGCAGAGGCCCTGTGCTTTTGTCCCCAAAGCAGGCTGAGGAGCAGACTCGAACAAGGCTCTGTGTCTCCTCCCTGGGCCTGTGATCCTAGAGGGCCCTCAGACTGCCCGGATTCCTGTTGCCTCAGGGAAGGCACTGCTGCAGCTGCCCTGCTGGGATCTGTGTGGCCGCAGTAACCCCTTACCTTCACATACAACACCTTACAGCAGTGGTTCTCAGGCATGGTCCCCGGACCAGAAGCGTCAGCATCACTGGGCAACTTTACCAGTTAAATTCTCAGGCCCCACTACAGACCTGAGAACCAGAAACTCCTGGGGTGGGATCCAGCACTCTGGGTTTTAAGAAGCCCTCTGGCCGGGTGCGGTGGCTTAAGCCTGTAATCCCAGCACTTTGGGAGGCCAAGACGGGCGGATCACGAGGTCAGGAGATCGAGACCATCCTGACTAACACAGTGAAACCCCGTCTCTACTAAAAAATACAAAAAAAAAAAAAAACTAGCCTGGCGAGGTGGCGGGCGCCTGTAGTCCCAGCTACTCGGGAGGCTGAGGCAGGAGAATGGTGTAAACCCGGGAGGCGGAGCTTGCAGTGAGCTGAGATCCGGCCACTGCACTCCAGCCTGGGCGGCAGAGCCAGACTCTGTCTCAAAAAAAAAAAGAAGCCCTCCACGCGGTTCTGATGCATGCTCAAGTGGAAGAACCACTGCTCTACAGTGACCAAACACTTTCAAGCATCTGGGTTCCATTCATTTCCTACCTCATGAAGCAATACGTGTCTACCTGGGTCAACGTTTAGCCAGAGAAGTAAGTAGATAAATAGATAGACAGGATGCATAAATAGTAAATAGAAGATAGTAGGTAGGTAGGTAGGTAGATAGATAGATAGGAGATAGACAATAGATAGTGGATAGATGATGGATACATAGAGATAGAATATAGATGATAAATTAGACAGATGATAGATAGTAAATAGAAGACAGTAGGTAGATAGGAGACAGACAATACATAGTAGATAGATGATGGATACAGATAGATCGATAGATGATAGATAATAGTAAATAGAAGATAGTAGGTAGGTAGGTAGGTAGATAGATAGATAGGAGACAGACAATAGATAGTGGATAGATGATGGATACATAGAGATAGAATATAGATGATAAATTAGACAGATGATAGATAGTAAATAGAAGACAGTAGGTAGATAGGAGACAGACAATACATAGTAGATAGATGATGGATACAGATAGATCGATAGATGATAGATAAATAGTAAATAGAAGATACATGGTAGATAGGAGATAGACAATAGATAGTAGATAGAGATAGATAGATAAATACATACATAGATAGATACATAGACAGATAGATAGATACATAGATAGATAGATGGTAGAGAGAGAGAGTCTTCTGGTACATGTGAAGGGCTTTGTTTCAGGGATTTGACCGTAGGCAGTCGTGGGTACTGGGTAAGCAGTGTCTATAAAGTGGCTGTCTTCCCATCTGATGCTGGGGCTTGAAGTTCTCTGGGGAGATGGTTGGGAAGGAAGCATGGAGGTAAAGTGGGGGAGGTCAAGGGCAAGTCAGAATCCACAGCACAGGCTGGAGACCGGAGGACAGACAGGCAGACAGAAATCCATGTCAGTTCTTGTTGCTTCTGAAATTGGTGGTGTGGGCGTTCTGCCAAAGCCAGGATCCTTCGTCCTGGAAATGAACACATACCTCTGGCCCGGGGCAGGAGACTGAAGGAGGCTCCAGGGGAGGGCGGGCAGATGCAGGCCTGGCCACTGCCTCACACCAATGCCGCGAGTCAGCAAGCATTGAGTAAGTTTGTGGATTTGTGGCTTCTCTTGTACTCAAGAAATCTGCCTAGACCCACAGAATTTCTTCTGACCCAGGGCTGGGCCCCTTTTTAAGCCTGAAAAATGCAACAGTATCAGATTGAATCCAGCCCCAAATCCCCCATGGGAAGCTCTCTGTGACCCACGCTAACAGGACACACCCAAGAAAAGGAATTCTGAGAACACATTGCAGCCTGGGCAAGCTGACTCATCCGGAAGCCTCCATGCTACCATCATCTCCATTTCACAGGTGAGGAAACCGAGGCAAAGCTGCCTTCGGAAGAGAGGAACGGATGCTGGAGGCTGCAGTCCCGTGGGCTGGCCCTGGCCAAACAGGCGTCTCTAGCGGATGGAGGGCAGAGGTCACCTCACACACCCAGGATGGCGAGTGCTAGGGTGGTGCTCGGAGGGGCATGGAGGGGTTGGGGCTCTCCAGAAACAGTCATGGGTGAAGGATATGCTGCTGAAATAACTTCCCCCATGTTCAGCCTCCTGGACTGGGTCCTGGGAGGTAGGAGAAGGCACAGAACAGGCAGTTCCTCCAACTCCCCAATATACACATTTGCCCCCACAGCCCTGTCTTCTGCTGTCTCTGTAAGGTGGTGTTTGAGAAGCCCAGGCTGTTCGGCCTGAACACACTTCCTCCCAGAGTGTCCAAGGCCCCCTCAGCACCACCCCCCCACATCACCACCCAAGACCCTGTGCCAGAAGCCAAAGGCCCTCCCTCTGCCTCCTTCCTCTGTGCTCCCTCCTCGGCTTCACCGCCCTGCACCACTAAGTTTCCAGGGCTTGACTGACACAGGGACTCCTCGGGGTCACACTCAGAATTCCTCTGATCACACAAGCTCATCCTGAGACACATGTGTTTACACATGTGTGTATAACCTACGCTGATATTGCCTGTGTGTAACTATGCATGTGCGTGCTGTCAGTGTGCATAACTCACCCTGATACTGCAGATGTATAACTAGCAGAAGCATATTATATATGTGTATAACTCACTCCAATATTGTTGCATATTTCATGCTTAAAAAGGGGTCCAGCCCTGGGGCAGAAGAAATTCTGTGGGTCTAGGCAGATTTCTTGCGTACAAGAGAAGCCACAAATTCGCAAACCTACTCAAGCCCACAGAAACAGGGAGAACAAATCCAAAAGGCGCAGGGATTCCCAGGCGCCGGAGTGATGGGGTCTTCCCATGGGGAGGGTAACAGCAGTCACAGACAGGCCCTCGCTCCTTCCCTACCCCGCCCCAGCGCCTTCTCAGGCCTTCAGCATGGCTACCCGGGGCCCTGCAGCCACATAAAGAAGCCAAGACGACCCGGCCAAGAGCGATTCTGACTCTCAGATGCATGAGATCACGCTCCAAGAACAAGAAGATGATGAAGTTAAGGGCCTGCCTGGAGCTTTTCCCAGCAAGAAAAGACACTAACTCACGAGAGCAGAAATAACTGATTTGTTCCAGAAATGAATGGTTCTCATCAGCAAAGGCAGGAAGTAGGGCTCTGGGTGTTTTATGGATAAAGGGAGGGAAGAGGAAGGAAGCCCTTCAGGAACTCGCTCTCAGTGTGGAGCACTCGGTTCCCCTCCAAACCCGTGAGCCCTTCCTGATGGGTGGGAGTAGGGGAAGGACAGAAGCGGGGCTGGAGGAGCTTGGGGGACTAAGAGCTGAGCCTGCAAGCAGGCAGGTAGGCAGACAGCTGCATGTCTGTTACAACGCCTTGCCATACACACAACCGCCAAACTGCTGCTGAAGATGGGATTAGAACCAAGCTTTGAGCACCCTTCCATTAGAACCAAGCTTTGAGCACCCTTCCAAGTGATCTCGGTCTCCCTGGAGTAGCTGAAGAGCCTCTGCTTCTGTGAGATCAGCTGTTAGCCCTTGGGATCAGCCCCCTTACTCATACGGTTTTACCCCCAAAGCCCTTTTCCCAGCTTCCAGGCCAGGGTCCCACATATTACGGACAAGGCTTTCTGCCAGCTGGAAGGGCTCTAGAACCTTCTGCTTCTCCTTTCAAGCCATCTTAGGGTTGATCACTTGGGCATCTGAGTGAGCTTCTCTGTTCCTGGACTTTCAGTCCCAGCAATGTTTACTGGAAGCCTTCCATGTGCATAGCAGGGTGCTGAGGCCAAGTGGAGTCCCACGAGACCCCTGTCTCAGGCCAATCTTCTTCTCTTGGGAGATCAGAGCTGCTGAGAGCTGTGACACCAGCCCAGTGTAGCTTCCTCACCTGCAATGGCCTGAGGTTCCCTTTAACTTTCACCTTTGAAACACCAGGAAGGGGCTCCCAGTGTAGACCATGGAGTGCGGAATGATAGGAGCCAGGCTAAGAGGCAACTGGAGTATGACGTCACCCTCGGGGGTAGAGGGGGCACAAACAACCGTTTTAGGAATCTTATGAGGAAAAGAGGTGGCTCTAGAAACATCCAACAGAAAGACAGCCAGCTGCACAGTGATGCGAGGCTGATTGTGTTAGTTTTCTAGTCTGCATAACAAATTACTGCAAACTCGGGATCCTAAACCAACACTCACATGTTATCTCATGGTAGCAGCTCAGAGTCCGCATGGGCTGGCCTGGCTTCTGCTCAGGGTGTCACGAGGCTGCAAGCACGCTGTGTGCTGGTTGGGCCTTCCCCTGGAGGCTCAGGGGAGGAATCCACTTCCAAGCTCCTTCAGGTTGCTGACATAAACCAATTCCTGAAGCTGTAGGGTTAAGGTCCTCATTTCCTTGCTGGCTGTCGGCCAGGGGCCCCTCTGCTCTTAGAGCCCAGTGGCATTCCTCATTGCACGGCCTTTTCCATCTTCAAAGCCAGCAACAGCACGTGGAGTCCCTGTCAGGCTTTGAATCTGACTCTCCTCCAATACCAGCTAGAGAAATTATCTGCTTTTAGAGGGCTCCTGCGATTAAATTAGACTCACCCAGATAATCTCCTCCTTTTGCCCCAACACCAGAGGGTGAAGGTCATGGGAACTGTCTTAAAACTCTTCCTACCACACTGATGGAGAAAAGGGTGTCAAAACAGCTTGTGAAGGAAGAGGGGGAGGGGGCAAAGAGAGACTATGACAAGGATGGAAAAAAAAAATTAGGCTGGGCATGGTGACTCACGCCTGTAATCCCAGCAGTTCAAGAGGTCAAGGTGGGTGGATGGCTTGAACCCAGGAGTTCAAGACTAGTCTGGGCAACATAGCGAGACCCTGTCTTTAAAAAAACTAAGTAAAAATTAGCAGCGCACGGTGGCTCTTGCCTGTAGTCCCACCTACTCAAAAGGATCGCTTGATCCTGGGAGGTTTAGGTTGCAGTGAGCCGTGATCGCACGACTGCACTCCAGCCTGGGTAACAGAGCAAGACCCTGTCTCAAAAAAAAAAAAAAAAAAAGTCTTTCAGATGTGCACCTGAGCTAACATTTACTAGTGATAGTTTTATCAAGACAGATTTCCACTGGGATTATAGATCTCTAGGGAGTCAATAAATGGGCTTCAGACTGGGAATCACCTAATTTTTTATGAAACTTTTATATACAAGTATATGTGGATTTTTCATGCCTGAGGTGGGTGACGATGGAAGTGGGGCAAGAGAAACTCTACAGCTTTCAGCCAATTCTCCCAGAAATCTTAACTCAACAAGGTTAGGAACTACTGCTTTTTAAAATAATTAACAGGCCAGGCACGGTGGCTCATGCCTGTAATCCCAGCGCTTTGGGAAGCCGAGGTGGTCAGATCACAGTCGGGAGATCGAGACCATCCTGGCTAACACGGTGAAACCCCAACTCTACTAAAAATACAAAAAATTAGCCAGGTGTGGTGGCAAGTGCCTGTAGCCCCAGCTGCTTGGGAGGCTAAAGCAGGAGAATCACTTGAACCTGGGAGGTGGAGGTTGCATTGAGCCAAGATCATGCCACTGCACTCCAGCCTGGGCAACAAAGCGAGACTCTGTCTCAAAAAAACAATAATAGGCCAGGTGCAGTGGCTCACGCCTGTAATCTCAGCACTTTGGGAGGCCGAGGCAGGCGGAGCATGAGGTCAGGAGATCAAGACCACGGTGAAACCCCGCCTCTACAAAAAATACAAAAAATCAGCCAGGCCCAGTGACGGGCAACTGTAGTCCCAGCTACTTGGGAGGCTGAGGCAGGAGAATGGTGTGAACCCAGAGGGCAGAGCTTGCAGTGAGCCAAGACTGCGCCACTGCACTCCAGCCTGGGCGACAGAGAGAGAATTCGTCTCAAAAACAAAAACAAAAACAATAATAATAATTAACATAATTAATATTAAATAATAATATATAA
Organism: Rhinopithecus roxellana; assembly: GCF_007565055.1. Lineage (NCBI taxonomy): Eukaryota > Metazoa > Chordata > Mammalia > Primates > Cercopithecidae > Rhinopithecus > Rhinopithecus roxellana. The sequence goes on along the minus strand of NC_044567.1, from coordinate 12,434,173 downwards.
TTTACATATTGTATAATTCATTCATTTAAAGTATACAATCCATGATTTTTAGCATATTTACAGAGTTGTTCAATTCTCAACACATTTTTAGAACATTTTCATCACCCCCCAAAAAGGTCCATTAGTAGACTCAATAGTTCATCTCATTTCCTCCCAACCCCCAGCCCCATTCATCTACCTTCTATTTCTATTGATTTGCCTGTTCTAGATATTTTGCCTGAATGGAGTCAAACAATCTATGATCTTTTATGTTTGGCTTAGCATGTTGTTTTTGAGGTTCATGCGTGATATATATAACATGTATCAGTACATCACTTCTTTTTAGGGCTGAATACTATTCCATTGTATGGATATATGGTAGTATATTTTGTTGATCCAATAATCAGTGGATGGACATTTGTGTAGTTTCTGCTTTCTGCCTTTGGTGAATAAGGCTGCTATGAACTTCTTATACAAGTATTTGTGTGAACACATGTTTTTATTTCTCTTGTGTAAACACCTAGGAGAGGAATCGATGGTAATCTATGGTAATTCTATGCTTAACCTTTTGAGGAACTGCCAGAATATTTGGATTTTGAGATACTTCAGGAGCATTTCTATTTCAGGGATTAATAGCAAAGTAGTACAAAGGAAGATTAGCCTGGCGGCCAGGTGCAGTGGTTCATGACTGTAATCCCAGCACTTTGGGAGGCTGAGGTGGGTGGATCATGAGGTTAGGAGATGGAGACCATCCTGGCTAACACAGTGAAACCCTGTCTCTACTAAAAATACAAAAAAAAAAAAAAAATTAGCCGGGTGTGGTGGTGGGCACCTGTAGTCCCAGCTACTCGGGAGGCTGAGGCAGGAGAATGGCATGATCCTGAGAGGTGGAGGTTAAAGTAAGCCGAGATTGCACCACTGCACTTCAGCCTGTGCAACAACAACAACAAAAAAAGATCAGCCTGGCAAGAAATAGAAGCAAAATCAGGATTTGAAGCAATGATTGAGGACACTTGAAGATTGATAAATACGGCCAGGCACCACGGCTCACGTCTGTAATCCTGGCATTTTGGGAGGCTGAGGCAGGAGAATCTCTTGAGCCCAAGAGATTGAGATCAGCCTGGATAATAGAGAGAGGTCCCATCTCTACAAAAAATTTAAAAAATAGCAGGTATGGTGGTGTGTGCCTATAGTCCCAGCTGCTCGGGAGGCTGAGGCAGGAAGATCCCTTGAACATGAGAAGTTGAGGTTGTATGAGCTGTGATCCCACCACTGCACTCCAGTGTGGGTGACAGAGACCCTGTCTCAAAAATAAATACATGGGCCAGGTGCAGTGGCTCACATCTGTAATCTCAGCACTTTGGGAGGCCAAGGCAGGCAGATCATCTGAGATCAGGAGTTCGAGACTAGCCAGGCCAACATGGTGAAACCCCGTCTCTACTGAAAATACAAAAATTAGACAGATGTGGTGGTGTGCGCCTATAATCCCAGCTACTCGGGAGGCTGAGGCAGGAGAATCGCTTGAACCCGGGAGGCAAAGGTTGCAGTGAACTGAGATCATGCCACTGCACTCCAGCCTGGGCAACAGAGCAAGACTCTGTCTCAAAACAAATTAAATAAATAAATAAATAATTGATGAATGCAATCCCCAACTATGGCTGCCAGTCTTCAAGGGGAGAGGAGCCTTGACCATGCATTAGAGACCAGGCAGCCATCTCAGCCCACCCCATAATGCACTGTACGAAGTGACAGTTTGCCTCAGAGCCCCCACATGCACCATCCCCCCTCCCACCTGAGGCCCCTGTCCTCTACCCTCACATTGGACCTCAGAACCCTCTGGGAATAATGGTTCTATCGAGTGCCTCCTATGTGCAAGCACCAGGCAAAGCGGAGGGGACAAAGTAGTAAACAACTGATCTGGGTCCTGCCTCTTGGAGCTTTTGGCCTCTTGGGAAAGAGAGACATTCCACCCACAGATATAAATAGCTAAATCATTAAATAATCATCACTGCACTGGCTGTTGAGAAGGATCCGGTGCTAGGGGATCCTATGAGGGAAGGAGGTGGGGAACCAACCAGGTCTTTTTGAGGCGGCAAGGTGAGGTTTAGCAAGAAACTTGAAGAATGAATACACGTTATTTTTGTTTTGTTTTGTTTCTGCCAGACAATGGCAAGAAGGAGGAGAAAGAGAGGGTGTCACAGTGTCCTAACACAGAATGGGAAGAGACTGGTTCTGGAAAGGGTGGGCCAAAGGTCAGGGTAGCTGGAATGGAGAGGGTGAGGGTGAGAACAGAAGCAGGCAGGGGCTAGATCATGTGAGACCTTTCAGGGAGGCCTTTTCCAGGATTTTGGCTTTTATTCTAAGGGGACTGGAGAGCACTGAGGGTTTTTTTTGTTTTTGTTTGTTTTCTTTTTTTGACAAGGTCTCACTCTTGTCACCCAGCCTGGAGTGCAGTGGTGCGATCACAGCTCAGTGCAGCCTCAACTTCCTAAGCTCAGGTGATCCTCCCACCTCAGCCTTCTTACTAGCTGAGATTACAGGCACACGCAGCACACCCAGTTAATTTTTTGTGTTTTTTAAGTACAGACAGAGTTTCACCATGTTGACCACGGTGGTCTTGAACTCCTGGCCTCAAGCAATTCCACCTAGCACCAAGACCCACCTCAGCCTCCCAAAATGCTGGGATTATAGGCAGAAGCCACTGCTCCTGGCAGCACTGAGCTTTTACTAAAGGAAAAAAAGAAAAGGAAAGAAAGAGAAAGAAAGAAAGAAAGAAAGAAAGAAAGAAAGAAAGAAAGAAAGAAAGAAAGAAAGAAAGAAAGAAAGAAAGAAAGAAAGAGAGAGAGAGAGAGAGAGAGAGAGAGAGAGAGGAAGGAAGGAAGGAAGGAAGGAAGGAAGGAAGGAAGGAAGGAAGGAAGGAAGGAAGGAAGGAAGAGAAAAGAAAGAAAGAAAGAATAAGAGACCAAAGATCGGGCTCTGGGTAGGAGTTTATTTGTTTTTTGTTTTATACTGCTAGTCTTGGAAACCCAATTTGGCACAGAATCTAGGATCTGGGGAATGAGGTTTGGGGGAGAGGAAAGGGAACAGATCTTTAAATGTGGAGGAAAAAAAAAAAAAGATAAAATAAAACTCACAAACTTTCTCTGTCCCAAATTAGAAAGGCAAGTGAGTGCTGCTGGTAAAATCTGGGCTGATCAATCAGCGTGTTGTGGACACCTGCCTTGGGCCCTGTCGGAGCTGTTTGACGTCAGGTGAGGTGCCCGATTCAGGATGATGGCGTCCAGTTGTCCTAGCAGAAGCCAGGTCTGCACTGCTGTCAGCAGGCTCTACCGCATATCAGTTTTAAGCCGGGGAGGAGTATGATCAGGTTCGCTCTTGGAAAAGATGGCTCTAGCTCCTTCGTGGAGAATGGACTAGATAGGGGGCAAGAATAGGAGGAGGCCAGAATGAATGCAGGAAGACCATCTTGTTAAAGGGTAAGTTTCTTAAAGTAAAATTATGACTGCCATATAAATATAAACATAAATGGAGATGTCACAAAGATTTTATCTAACTCGCTGGGTGTCGTGGCTTATGCCTGTAATCCCAACACTTTGGGAGGCCGAGGCGGGCCGATCACCTGAAGTCAGGAATTCGAGACTAGGCTGATCAATGTGTTGAAGCCCCATCTCTACTAAAAATATGTAAAAAATTAGCCGGGCATAGTGACGCACGCCTGTAATCCTGGCTACTGGGGAGGCTGAGGCACTGAGAATCGCTTGAACCTAGGAGGCAGAGGTTACAATGAGCCAAGATCACGCCACTGTACTCTAGCCTGGATGACAAAGAAAAACTCTGTCTCAAAAGAAAAAAAAAGAAAAGAAAAGAAAAGATTTTATCTAACTCATTAGTTGAGATAACCAGTATGACATAAAACTGTGTTCAAAGAAGAATCCACTGAACAGAGACACATATACACAATCAGGAATGCAGAAACTAATTTGCTAATAGATAACAAAAGTGATGTCTTCTACAGAGCAGAAATCACTTACTACATAAGTTAACTCTTGTCTTGATAGAGTTCAGAGTTGCAAAATGGTAAAAAGAAAAACAAAAAGAAAGGCACAAATCTCTATAGAATCAAATAACCCCCGAAAGGTTTTCTAGAGACAACATCATCTAAAGGAAACCCAGTAATGTTTTCAGCCACTTCAAAGCCGTTTGCAAACTTCCCTGACAATCTGAGGCTGTGGTCCAGGCAAACGTGGACTTGTGCACAGGAAAACCCTGTGAAGCAGATCCTGGTGGGTGCTGTGGTTGAATTGGGGTGGTGGAGTCCAAAGATTTCTTTCGCTCCTGGACAAGCAGATCCAGAGATACCACAAGAATCCTGGGACTCTTCAGAATCCAGTTTGAAAACTTATGACCCTGGTATTTCTCAAGTTCCTTCCTGCTTAGCATTCTATGTTACCTGAACTTTCTAGTCCCTGAATCTTATTCTCAATTATTTCTATTATTTAAGTACCACCTCCTGCTCGTATTTAGATATCTTCAAATGTTAAGGATGAATTGTGCAATTTTTAAGAGACAATCTAGCATAGCAGTTTTAAACACATACTCTTGGAATCAAACTCTGAACTCTGACCTTGGGCAAGTTTCTTAATCTCTCTGTGCCTCTATTTCCTCATCTGTAAAATGGACAGATTTGTAGTTCATAGGGTTGCTTTGAGGGCTAACTCAATTAATATGTGTGTCTATCATTTAGAACAGAACCCGGAATAGGAGATGTATTAAGTATTTTTATTACTGTGATTCTACTGATTGAATGAAACCACAAGCCATCATTCTGGCTCACTTTGCTCACCAGAAGCCTGCCGGTTGGTTGAACTCATGATACCTGTCTCTCATCAAAATTGTTATCCTTGGCCGGACGCAGTGTAATCTGTAATTACAGTGGATTACAGTGTAATTACACCTGTAATCCCAGCACCTTGGGAGGCCAAGGTAGGTGGATCACCTGAGGTCAGGAGTTCAAGACCAGCCTGGCCAACATGGTGAAACCCCGTCTGTACTAAAAACACAAAAATTAGCCAGGTGTGGTGGCTCACGCCTGTAATCTCAGCTATTATGGAGGCTGAGGCAGAAGAATCACTGGAACCCGGGAGGCGGAGGTTATGGTGAGCCGAGATCATGCCACTGCACTCTAGCCTGGGTGACAGAGTGAGACTCTGTCTCCAAAAAGAAAGAAATTGGGATCCTTGATCCTTAACTAATCAACAAGCACCAAATGTGAAGGCACAGACGGGAAGAATCAGCCAGTCTCTGAGAGTCTTCATGGTCATCTTCATCACATACTCACTGAATGTCCACAGTGCCCACAGTGTGGTGTGGAGGCTCCAGAGTAGGGCTGCTGAAGACAGGGGATGCTCCCCAACCACGCCACCCACGCCATCCTTGGGGAGGGAATTCGAGAATCTGCAGGCTGTAGAAGAAACCAGGAGCTCTTCGTGGCCTCTTCCTTCCTGAGGCAGCAAATGTGATGAAGGGACAGGTTAAAGGCTGTTCTCATGCCAAGTTTTTGCTCAGTCTTCTCTCTTTCCCCACAAATTTGTCCTGCATGTCCCTTCTCAGGCTTTGCTCAGGCCCCTAATCACAGACAGAAGGTTGAGGGTGGGTTAGAGGAAGATCCTCCTGGAGGTATCTGTGGAGTTAAATATATTGATAATAATAATAATTACAATAACAAATATTGTACAGTATGTACCAAGAGTTTCTTTGCTCTTCAAGAGATGCAGCTTAATTCCCCTCCTCCTGAGTGTGGGCTGGACTTAGTGATTCACTGATAATATTAGAACATGTCAGAAGTGAAGGTGTGCAACTTCCAAGACTAGGTCGTAAAAGGCCTTGTGGCTTCCTCCTTGCTCTCTTTCTGGGTTCATTCAATCTGAGGAAAGCCAACTACCATGACCTGATGTAAGGGCACTCAACACTCAAGCAGTCCTAGGGGGAAGACCACATGGTGAAGAACTGAGACCTCTCACCAACAGCCATGTGAGTGGATTTTTTTTTTTTATTTTTGAGATGGAGTCTCGCTCTGTCACCCAGACTGGAGTGCAGTGGCGGGATCTCGGCTCACTGCAAGCTCTGCCTCCCAGGTTCATGCCATTCTCCTGCCTCAGCCTCCCCAGTAGCTGGGACTACAGGTGCCCGCCACCACGCCCGGCTAATATTTTGTATTTATAGTAGAGATGGGGTTTCACCATGCAGGCCAGGCTGGTCTTGAACCCCTGTCCTCAGGTGATCCACCCACCTCGGCCTCCCAAAGTGCTGGGATTACAGGCGTGAGCCACCACACCCGGTCATGAGTGGATCTTGGAAATGCAATCTTCTACCTCAGATAAGCCATCTGATGGAGGCCCTGGGGAAAACATCCTGACTGCACTTTATGATGGACCTGGAGCCAGAACCACGCAGCTGAGAGTCTCCCAGATTTCTGGCCCTCAGAAATCATGTGAGATTGGCTGGGCGCAGTGGCTCACGCTTATAATCCCAGCACTTTGGGAAGCCAAGGCGGGGGTGGATCACCTGAGGTCAGGAGTTCAAGACCAGCCTGGCCAACATGGTAAAACCCCGTCTCTACTAAAAATACAAAAATTAGGCAGGTGTGGTGGTGCATGCCTGTAATCCCAGCTACTCGGGAGGCTGAAGCTGGAGAATTGCTTGAACCTGGGAGGCAGAGGTTGCAGTGAGCCAGGACCATGCCACTGCACTCCAGCCTAGGCAACAGAGCAAGACTCCATCTAAAAAAAAAAAAAAAAAAAAGGAAAAGAAATCATGTGAGATAATAATCTTTAAGCCCCTACATTTGAGGTAATTATTATTCCACAGATTAGCCTTCTAGGGCTGCCATTACAAAATAGCACACAGACTGGGTGGCTTTAATACCAGAAACTTATTTTCTGACAGTTTTGGAGGCTGGAAGTCCAGGATCAAAGTGTTGGTAGGTCTGGTTTCTCCTGAAGCCTGTCCCCTTGGCTTGCAGACGGCTGCCTTCTCACTGTATCCTCACATGACCCTTTCTCTGCACACATACCTGGTGTCTCTCCCTCTTCTTATAAGGGCACCAGTCACCTGATTAGGGCCCCATCCTTATGACCTCAGTTAACTCCAACCTCCTTAAAAATTCTGTCTCCAAATACAGTCACACGAAGTTAGGGCTTCAACATATAAATTTTGGGGAGCACGCAATCTCATCTATAACACTCAGTAATGGGTAACAATGACAAATGGTTAGATTTTTTTCCTTTTTTTCCCAATCACTTGAAAATAAGTTCTAGATATCATGACCCTTCACCTCTAAGTACTTCAGCATGTTTCTTCTAACAGTGACACCTGTCATAGTCAGCTGGGAGGCTGGGATGTCCAAAATTAAGGTGCTGGTAAAGTGGGTTTAATTCTGAGGCCTCTTTCTGGCTTGTAGGTGGCTGTCATCTTGTAGTATGCTTGGAGAGACGAAGATCTAATGTCTCTTCATCTTTTTATAAAGGCACTAATCCTGTCCTGGGGGCCCCACCATCATGACCTGATCTAACCCTAATTACCTCTCAAGGGGCCCAACTCCAAATGCCATCACATTGGAGGTTAGGCCTTCAACACATGAATTTGGGGGTGGAAAGACACAAACTGTCAATTCATACCAACACCCAGGAAGATTATTTCAACTTATTGAGAATTACCACATCCACAAACTTTAATACTGATTAAATAATATTTAACATATAGTTCCTATTGGAATTTCCGCAGTTGTTCCAAAAGCACCCTAATGGCTTCCCACTTCATTCAGAGTAAGAGCCAAAGTCCTTACAAAAGCCACGAGACCTTCCACGATCGCTTCTCTGATCGCATCTCCTACCCTCGCGCTTGTTCTCTCCAACCTCACGGGCCTCCTCCACATTCCTCTGATGTGTCAGGAACACTCCCAGCTCACAGTCCTTGCACTTTCTGTTCCCTGTGCACAGAATGCTCTCTCACCTCCTTAAAGTCTTGGCTCAAATGGCTGAGATGTCACCTTCTCAGTGGAGTGGCTACCCTTTCTAAAATTCCAATCCTTACCCCACCACACCTATCTTTTTGCCTTGTGCATTTTCTCTATCAACATATCCTCTTCTAACATACTGCATAATTCACTCGCTGATTTTGTTTAATGTCTGTCTCCACTATTAGAATGTAAGCTCCATGGCTGGGCGTGGTGGCTCATGCCTGTAATCCCAGCACTTCGGGAGGCCGAGGCGGGTGGATCACAAGGTCAGGAGATCGAGACCATCCTGGTTCACAGGGTGAAACCCCATCTCTACTAAAAATATACAAACTTAGCCAGGCGTGGTGACAGGCGCCTGTAGTCCCAGCTACTCAGGAGGCTGAGGCAGGAGAATGGAGTGAACCCGGGAGGTGGAGCTTGCAGTGAGCTGAGATCGGGACACTACATTTCAGCCTGGGCGACAGAGTGAGACTCTGCCTCAAAAAAAAAAAGAAAAAAAAAAAAAGAGTGTAAGCTCCATGAGGGCAGGGTTGTCTTGTTGTTGTCATTGTTGTTGTTTTTCTATGCTGCTGGCTGCAGTATCCCCATTGCCTAGAATGGTGCTTGGTACAAACATCAATTGTTTGTAGGATGGATGGAGTGAAAGAATGAGTGACGTAGGAAAAATGCCTTCCATGGATCTTAGCAAAGGGCCACTGGGTGATGCAGTGGTAATGAATTGCACACACCACCCCTGCCGGAGAAGCTGAACACATCTTGGGGAGACCCAGACAAGATAAGGCGAGCCTTGTTAGCCAGAGAGGGGCTGAGGGGCAAAGGTGTGTGTTGCATATCTCACCCCTGCCACCAGGATTACCTGTGTTTTGGGTCACATCTTATCCCATATTCCCTCTCATTTCTAAACATCTTTATACTCTCTTTTATTTACTTATTATTGACTGACTGATTGATTGATTTAAATTGAGACAGAGTCTCACTATGTTGCTCAGCCTGGACTCGAACTCCTGGGCTCAAACGATCTTCCTGCCTCAGGCTCCCTAGTAACTGGGAGTACAGGTGTACATCCCCATGCCTGGCTTTAAGCTCTCCTTTAAGGAAGACTTAATAATATTAATAAATGCCATCGTATATCATGCTTACCATGTGACAGGCACAGTGCCAGACCCTTTTAAACTAATGTCTACTTTAATCTTCTCAGCGATCTTACGCGGCAATTATTACCATAAATCTCGTTTCATAGATGATTCGGAAGTTTAGCTGACTTTTAAAATTAATATTTAATTTATTGAAATTACAATTCAAAATCATAGCTCTTCTTCAAGTTTCAGCTTTCTAATCTTATTCTGTTGATGTCCAACATATTTTACCTATCAATTTCAAAAGGATTTTGGGTGTGTGGTTCCAATTATAAGGTTAAATTCCTTTTAAAGATTTAAAATTGCATTGAGACATTTATTATGTTCCATTTCCCTTTATGTACTTTAATGGCCTGACTTAACAAACAAAACCTTTCAAGTATTTAAATTTAGATTATTCATGCGATAAATTAAATTTACAAATGGCAACCTTAGGGTTCTCTTAAATGTTCCAATACTATATATACGCTTAGGAAGTTTTCAGTTTAAAGTCATAAGCCTGAATCCATTAAATACTTATTAATTTTCAACTGGAATTTTGAGATTTTTGCAAACAGGCTAAATTCTATTAAACATTATATATACATAAATATGCATAGATTCTTTTACATGAAAACATTAATATCATGATTCCCTTCAACTTTTTATACTTAATTTTAAACCCTCCTGGGGTTAAAAGATTCTCACTCACCAAGGAAAATGTCATATCATTTCAGTTTTGGGGTGCCTCCTCTACTCTCCTGAGATTACATAACAACCACTCTGCGTGTCTATCATTGCTGTGTCAGTGACCCCATCATTCAAAAAAAGTGCCACATAGACCAGGACACCTAGATTTCAGTTGTATGTTACACCTCTACCCAGCAAGCTTTACCACCTGATTTGATTTTACTCATCTTTGGTTTTTAAAACTGGTAAAGTTGTTTATGTCTAACACTAAAGCTCTTTGAACCAGATGGAATCCAACATTCTTTCAAATTCTACTGTCTCTTTCTACTTCACAAGTCTTAGAGATAATAAAATGATCGCTGAAGAAATCATGGCTTAGGAATGAGCTGTTTTTCATCCCCTGGAGGAACTTCAGACATCTGCCCGCCATGGAAACAGACTTGGGAGTCATTAGTTCCTTCCTAGGTTTGTGACACCCTGTACTTACAGAGTTCAAGGTCAACCAGTTCTTAGGGCAGGAAATAGGGAGACTTTCTGCGGGAGTCCTGTTTGGATTCTCTCCTGCCTTAAAGTATAAAGGTCACACAGATGGGACCAGGAACACACAGACGCCACGATCTACAGTTAGATATGCTCTGGAAGGCATGTCAGAGTGCCTGAGTCATTCATCACCTCTTTTGAATTACAAACCTGGGGTCGGGTGCACTGGCACACACCTGTAATCCCAGCACACTTTGGGAGGCCAAGGTGGGCGGATCACCTGAAGTCAGCCTGGTCAACGTGGTGAAACCCCGTCTCTACTAAAAATACAAAAATTAGCTGGGCATGGTGGTGCCCACCTGTAGTCCCAGCTACTCAGCAGGCTGAGGCAGGAGAATCGCTTGAACCCAAGAGGCAGGGGTTGCAGTGAGCCAAGTTCACCTGGGCAATAGAGCCAGACTGCGTCTCAAAAAACAAACAGACAACCTGGTTATACTGATATGGAAGGTGACATTGTTCCTTTTTTTTTTTTTTTTTTTTTTTTTTTGAGACAGAGTCTTGCTCTGTCTCCAGGCTGGAGTGCAGTGGCATGATCTTGGCTCACTGCAACCTCCCCTCCCTGGGTTCAAGCGATTCTCCTGCCTCAGCCTTCCAAGCAGCTGGGACTACAGGTGCGCATCACAACACCCAGCTAATTTTTGTATTTTTAGTAGAGATGGGGTTTCACCATGTTGGTCAGGATGGTCTCGATCTCTTGACCTCATGATCTGCTCACCTCGGCCTCCCAAAGTGCTGGGATTACAGGTGTGAGCCACTGTACCTGGCCTTGTTCCCTTTTTTCATTCATTCATTCATTCATTCATTCATTATTGCTTATGTATTATGAATAATGTCATTGTCTTCAAGAAGCTCACCATCTGCCAAGAAGACATACCAGCCAGGGCTCCAGGCTGAATGTAACCTACATTGTGGGAAGAGTTGATAAGGTGCAGTGGGAATCAGGAGAGGGAGGGGTGGTGGCAAGCTGATGGAATGTCATCAGAGAAGGCTTAAGGAAGGGGATGTTTGATACCCAATTGTGTTTGCTGAGTACCTATTATATGCCAGGCACTGCTGTGAGAGGGATTTAGGGATGAACAAGAAACAAGAAAAAAATGAAACAAGTTAATTGGAGGTTGTGAGGAGTTAGTGTTTATTGCGATCTTGCCATGTGCAGACACGATTCTAAGAGTTTTTCATAGATTGACTCACTTAATCCTCCCAGTCCTTCTGTGAAGCTGGAGACCGTTATTATCCCCATTTTGCAGGCAAGGAGTCTGTTTCAATTATCTATGGCCACATAACAATCTACCCCAAAACTGAGCAGCTTAAAACAGCAATTTTATTTGTTTGCAATTTGGGGGTTCAGAAACTCAGGCAGGGCTTAATGGAAACAGCTCATCTCTACACTGCAGTATTAGCCCTGATTGGGGATCAAGATGGCCTTACTCAGTTGACTCGGGCCGTAGGGCTAGCTGTCAGCTGGGGCACATCAGCTGTCCTTTCTCTGACCCCTCTCTGTAGCAGGATAGCCAGAACTTCTGTATATGGTGGCCAGCTTCCCAGAGTACGAAAACAGAAGCTGCAAAGGACATAGCATCATGTCCACCACATTTGATGGGCCCGTGAATGTCACGGGGCCAGCAAAGATTCAAATGGAAAGGAAACTGACATGGAGAAGTGGTAAACTCACCTTGCAAAGGGCACACAGGATGGAAATGATTGCTGAGGCCGTCTTTGGCAATGGTCTTTGCAGACATGGAGTTTAAATAATTTGCTCAAGATAATACAACTAATAATTAGGCTATAGAGGTCAATAGGATAAAAGTCAGATGTGCAGAAATGTGGAGAAGGACATTTCAGATTAAAGGATGCATGTGAACGGGGGCCCATTGACATGAAAACCTGGAGTGCGATTGTTCAGTTTGCTGTGTGAAAAGATAAACTTCAGACAAATGAAATTTAACAGAGTTTAACTGAAGAAAAAACGTTTGAGAATTGGGCAGTCCCCTGAACAAGAATGGGTTCAGAGCAACTCGTGAGACTGCCATATGGTTGGTTAACATTTATGGACAGAAAAAGGGAAGTGACGAACAGAAAATGAAAGTGAGGTATAGAAACAGCAGGGTTGGTTACAGCTGAGTATCTGCCTTCTTTAAATATGGCTTGAACAGTTAGCCACCTGTGATTGGCTGGAATTCTGTGATTGGTAGAAGAGTAGGTTACAGACTATATACACATCCAGTTAGGTTACAATTCACTATGTATGGAGAAACCTTTATGCCAAACTTAAAATATGTAAGAAGGCAGCTTTAGGCTACAGTTAATGTGATAGCTGGAAGAAGTAGGTGGACAAGAATGAACAAAAGAGATAGGCTGAGGCCTGATGGTGGATGACTTTGAAACCAGGCTAAGTGATTTGGAATTGGTTCTGTGGGCAGTGGGGAGCTATGGAAAGGCTTTGAGCAGGAGAGTGCCTTGATCAAAATCCTGCTTTAGGAAGATTAGTGCAGCACTGTGTATTCTGGATCAATGGAAGCAACCCAATAAATGAGGACATCCCCACAGGAGCAATGAAGACCTGACCTAGATAGCACTTGTGGAAATAGGGGCTGGATATAAATGTGGGAAACATCACATGGGTGAATTTGACACACATGGTTTGTTTTTGTTTGTTTGTTTGTTTGTTTGTTTGTTTGTTTGTTTTGAGACAGAGTCTCACTCTGTCACCAGGCTGGAGTGCAGTGGCACGATCTCTACTCACTGCAAGCTCTGCCTCCTGGGTTCACGGCATTCTCCTGCCTCAGCCTCCTGAGTAGCTAGGACTACAGGCACCTGCCATCATGCCCGGCTAATTTTTTTTTTTTTTTTTTTTTTTTTTTTTTTAGCAGAGACGGGGTTTCACCATGTTAGCCAGGATGGCATGTTAGCCAGGATGGTCTCCATCTTCTGACCTTGTGATCCACCTGCCTTGGCCTCCTAAAGTGCTGAGATTACAGGCATGAGCCACTGCGCCCAGCCCACACATGGTATTTTATAGATGAGGAAATTGTTACTCTGAGAGGTTTATCCTCCAAGACCTCTTAGAGCAAATGGCAAAGGCAGATGGTAAGAGCTCAACGGGTAAAAAGAATAAGTGGAGGGTGGTGCCCACATTGGAATAGAATCTTTGAGCCCTAGTCCATTCAAGCACAATGAGAGTGTTCATAGTAGAGTACCATAAAACTTGGGGACAAAAGTGGCTAATCTCTGGGGCACACTGGCATCAGCATAGTGTTGGTGCCAATCCCACGAGTTGGCCAAGGAGGAGATTATTTGGCTTGAGCTAACAGGAAGTGTCTGCTCTGATAGATAACCTGCAGGATTCTTGCTCTGAACTGCCCACTTACAAGGGAGTAAGGCCTGGTCCATGCAGGGTTAGATTGAGGCTGGGTGTGGAGGGGAAACTGGGGGCTTAAAATTTGCACCTTCCACATCCACCCTGAGTTGCTTTGAAGAGCTTTCTAAATAAGAACACATTTTAAAGGCAGCAGGGAAGAGAGAAGAGATGTGATATTCAGTTCTTTCAAAGTTTTTAGTTTGAAAAGACACCACGATTTTTTTAAAAGAGAAGAAGTTATTTGATCTCATTATTAGCATCTCTAGCTGAAAGGAGGGCCCTAGCCTCCTCTTCTAGTTGCTCTTTGGGAGTTGTATCTTCTGTTCTTCTGACACACTTCATACGACGAGAGCTCATTTTGGCTTCCTCAAAAATTGGACTCTAAATTTAGAATTGGCCTCAAAACTTCTGATCTTTGAGCTCAACTTGTCTGGTTGCCTCAGCCTGCAACAGCCACCTCTTATCACCATTAATGTTGTTGTTCTTATTTGGTTCGCTGGTTGTCTTAGAAACACAGATTGGTATGAGCTGTCACAGCCAAGAAACATAAGCCAGAGCCCACCAGTCTACCCAGGCAGGACCCTGTTCCTGCTCTGTTCTTGTAAATAATGTTCTCTCCAAGCAGAAAATATTTCCCCCTTATTTTCTAAGAGCTGGACCCCTTGGGTCCATTCCAAATTCCTTCTGGTCTCCCTTCCATCTGTTGCAAGTTCCTTCCCTGCCTCCTCACCCTTGGAATCACCAGAAAGAAGAGGAAGTAGTCATTGGTGTGTGCCTCGGCCCAGCTGCCTGCCATCTGGACTCAGGCCCACAGACCCCTGATCTTCCACCATAATCCTGCCCTTCTCCTCACCTCCGTCCTCATAGCCATGTCAGAAGAAGAAGCCAAGGGCCAAGGGACCTCTCAGTCCCCACCAGGTGGTCCTTCATGTTTCTGTTTCTAACCAAGGAGCTGTCATCTTCCTGAGGGTCCAGCAGTGTCCGTTCAATGCACAACAGCTGGATCTGAGTTCTGAGCTCTGCCCCTTGTTCTGTCTGTCCCTGGGTGAGTCACTTGATTTTCTAACTGGACCTGTTTGCTCATCCACAAAATGAAGAGGTGAAACAAGCTGGCCTCTAACCTTCTGTGCACTGAAAACATTCCATGCCGCTATGACCATAACCAACTTTGACTGGAGAAAGGGTCCGTTAGCATTAAAGAGAGGAACATCACACGATGTATGTCATCCACGACATCCCTGCAGAGCACACGGTGATGAACATGTTGGAGAGTTCCAGGATTCCTCAATGAAATCCAGAGATATAACCCCCTCCAAACTCAATTCCGAATGGTTTTTCAGGAGGCCAAAGCCATCTGGATCTTATTTGTGGTAGTTTTGAAGGTCCACAGTGATCTAAAGAGAAAAGCTACATTCTCTAGAGCAGCGTTTCCCAAATTGCTTTACAAAGAACACCAGAATCTTGTGTGTGGTTGTGCTTCACAAACCTGCTGCCAAATACGCTTGGGGAAAGCTGGGTTTCTTCACTGCAGGATTTTTCCGAGCTACTAATAGGCTAATGTGCCCTGAACTTGGAGCCACTACTGGAGACATTTTGCTTCATCTTCATAACTGCCTGTTTGGATTTGCTATTTTGCTAATTCTATTTTAGAGATGAGAAAAGGGGGCTCAGAGAGGTTAAGTAACAGCCCAGAGTCCTAGAGCGTGGAAGTGAAGGGGCTGGGATTGGAACTCAGGTCTAGTCTGAATCTACGGCCCTGTTTCTAACGCTGCTGTATTTTCATTCCATGTGAGTAAGCTCCAGGAAGAAGTTTCCAGACCTGAGATGCTGCCTTTGTCTCAACTAAAACATCTCAGGGAAAATGAAACAGAGGGAAGGTTTCCGGGGAAGCAGAGGGGGTGCTGCTGTGTTTGTGTATTTAAAGCCTCAGGCATAAGGACCTGTAACTATTCCCTGGGGACAATTCATGTTGGAGGGATGAGGACTCACAGGTGTCTGCACTACTCCAGTCTAGAGACTGCACAATTCTAGTCTCTAGAAGATTAAGTCAGGTGAAGGAGTGCCATGCTTTCACCAAAAAAAAAAAAAAGATACACAAAGACTTTGTGGCAGTTCCAAGGTACTCATTCTAGAGAAATCCACTGTGGCATCCCAGATTTGTAACACAACTCCCCTCCCCCACATAACTGATGGACGGGGTCAGCATCAGCCCCTCGGTGTCCCACGGCCTGAGTGGAAAAGGTGAGCTGGGCCATCAGATTCTGTTTTGTGAATTAGGACTAGGGAAAGCAGAGAGACTGGCTTGGTCACGAATCACTCATTCATTCTTTCATTTTTTTCTTGCAGGCATTTATTGAACACACTGTGTCATGGCTGAGAGACACAATGGCCAGCAGGTCCATTGTCCCCGTTCTCAAGAAGAGACAGACCTTCAATCAAAATAACACTCACAAGGGGTATAACTGCAGCCCAGTTCCGTTCTCTGAAAAGAGGGAACATTGTCCTATGACTGTATGCATCAAAGGAACACGTTCTGGTTAGGGAGCTGCTGTGTGGCCGTAGAGGGGTGCTATGCATTTTTCCCTTGAAGAGACTCTTTTGTGAGGCATGTGGTTGGCTGACAGCTTCCAACTGCTACACCTTCAGACCTCCCCCAGCGTGACACCAAGACTTCTCCTTCCCCAGGTAGCTCTGAGTCAATGACCAAACACAGAAGGGATATTACCAGCGGGTCAGCTGTTCATCCTTCACATCATTAAGCCCCAGTAAACCTCCTGCATATCTAATTCCATTTTGATATCCGCTTCTCAAAGGACCCAAACTGGCACAGAGGTTAGGGGAGGTGCTCCCTGGGAAGTAAAACAGAGCTGGGATCAGAGAGACAAGTGGGCCAGGCTCGGTGGCTCACGCCTGTAATCCCGGCATCTGGGGAGGCCAAGGCGGGTGGATCACCTGAGTCAGGAGTTCGAGACCAGCCTGGCCAACATGGTGAAACCCTATCTCTACTAAAAATACAAAAATTAGCCCAGCGTGGTGGCAGACACCTGTAATCCCAGCTACTCGGGAGGCTGAGGCAGGAGAATCGCTTGAACCTGGGAAGCAGAGGGGTCAGTGAGCTGAGGTCACACCACTGCACTCCAGCCTGGGCGACAGAGTGAGACTCCATCTCAAAAAAAAAAACAAAAAACAAAAAACAAGTGGACCTGAACCAAGGAAGAGGATAGTTGGACAAAATTGGGTGCAGGTGGGGGAGGAACATTCCTTTCGGGACCAACAGTATGTGCAAAGACCCTGCAGTAGAACGGGCTGAATGTGGCAGAAACGCAGTGAGTGAGGGGAGACTGTGGAGATGGGGGTGGGGTGGGGTGGGGTGGGGCGGGGGGGCAGAGCCAGAGCACACAGGGTCTCATGGGCCGTGGGAAAGATTTGAGCATTATCTGCAGAGCAATGAGATACTAGTGAATGATTTTAAGTGGTCAAGTGTGCAAGGGATAGATGATAAGATTGGGGTTTTTGCAGCCTTACTCTGGCTGTTGTGTGGAGAATGAAGCGGAGAGAAGAGCAAGGAGGTACTGCAGTTTGTCTAAGGGAGGGATGATGGTGGCTTGCCCAAGGGCAGTGGCAGCACAGATGGAGGTAAGTGGATGGATGTGAACTATAATGAGGAGGAAAAGCTGAGATTGGAGCTAGATTGGATGTGGAGACAGCAAGACAGAAAAAGTCCTGAGGGGCTGGGCGCGGTGGCTCAAGCCCGTAATCCCAAGACTTTGGGAAACTGAGGTAGGTAGAACACTTGAGGTCTTCGAGACCAGCCTGGCCAACATGGTGAAACCCCAGCTCTACTAAAAATACAAAAATTAGCTGGGTGTAGTGGCACACCCTGTAATCCCAGCTACGTGGGAGGCTGAGGCAGGAGAATCACTTGAACCTGGGAGGTGGAGGTTGCAATGAGCCAAGATCGTGCCACTGCACTCAGCCTGGGTAACAGAGTGAGATTCTGTCTCAAAAAAAATTAAAAAAAGAAAAATGTCTGAGGGATGACTCCCAGGTTCCTGGTTGGGGAAACTGGATGGATAGCAGGGGCGCCATCCACGGAGATGAAGAACCTTGGAAAAACACCAGTTTTCTGGGGAAAGATCATGAGTTCATTCTCTTCAATACTTAATTTGAAGTGTCTTTGAAATATACAAGTGAAGATGTATTGTATACAGTCAGATATGGGCCTAGAACTCAGAGACTCAAGGCCAGAGATACAGATTTCGGGACTGTATTAGTCAGGGTAAGCTAACACATACAATGGTTAAGAAAGAAAAATCGTAAGAAAGAGAAAGACAGAAGATCTGAACAATGCTGTCAACCACTAAACCTAACTGACATTTGTAGAACACTCCAAGTACACATTGTACGTTCTCCAAGATAGACCATATGTTGGGCCATGAAACAAGCCTTAGTACATTTCAAACTATTGAAACCTTCGATAAATCTTAACTTATTGAAATTAGAAGTCAATTACAGTAAGATATCTGGCACAACCCAAATATTTGGAAATTAAATACACACTTCCAAATAACCTGTGGGTAGAAGATAAATCACAAGGAAAATTAGTAATTAAAAGTTATTTGCACTGAACAATAAATAAAAGTATAATCTATCAAAATTTGTGATTTACAACTAAAGGAGTGCTTAAAGGAAAATATTTAGCTTTATTAGGAGAGAAGAAAGATGTAAAATTAATGATCTAAGGTTCCACTTCATAAAGCTAAGATAAAAAGAGCAAAGTGAACTTTAAGTAGAGAGAAAGGAAAAAAGTCATAAAAACAGCCAATATTTGTGAGGCAGAAAACATATAAGCAGAGAAAATTAACAAAGCCAAAAGTTGGTTCATTGAAAATATCAACAAAATTGGGTAAACTCCTCACTGGTTAGGTTGATCAAGGAGAGAGAGAGAGAGCATGCAAATTATAAATTTAAGGAATGAAAGAAGAGATATTGATAGTGACAGGAGGCAGCCAAATGCCTAGGCAGACAGGAGCAGGTCCCTGGTGAAAACCCCCACCTCCAAGCCGAAGACGTTAAAAGCCTGAAAGCCAAACTACGAGTTAAATCCTTGACGGGATTGAGAATTTGTCTTGTTTGACGCGTTTTCCTCTGATTGATCGCCACCTTTCACCTATTTTACATATACCCACCCTTTCCTAATTGGTTTTCTACACTGTCATGCCCACCTTGAGTGATCTCTTCATTTTAACCTTTTTACACACTCACAAACCAATCAGCAACACACTCCCTATCATCCTGTGTCCATAAAGACTCAGTCAGTAGAAGGGGAGATGGCTCGACTTTGAGGAAGAGACAACCTGACTTTGGGGAAGACAACCTTCCCTCCCATCCCCTCTCCAGCTCCCCTCTCCATTGAGAGCTGTTTCTATCACTCAATAGAATTCTCTGTCTTCACCCCACCATGGGTCCCATGCTCTGTCCAAGCATCTAGGAAGAATGAGGTCCATGCGGATGATTGAAGATTTTCTTCTTGGGTGCTGGACAAAGCTCAGGAACCATCAAGTGCAGGTACTCAGAAAAGGCTGTCACAATGGCCCTTTGCCCTCAGCAGCGGAGGGCAGCTGCCCCACATGACGACGCAAGGGGCCAACTAAATTGCTAACACACCACAGTCCATCAGACCATGGACAGTGGAACTAAAAGACCACTATAACATACCCCCTTTGGGCTTTGAGGTGCAGGTAACCTCACCTGGGCACCTCTGTGTTCCCCTCAAGGCGCACCTGGCACAGGCCCCCCAGAGCCTGCTCCTGTGGTGAGCCAGATCCTGCACTCATTCGCTCACATGCTCCCTCCCTCAAGGGGCTGAGGGGTGAGCAAGTAGATGGGGCACCCCTGCTGCAAGTTCAGCAAAGGGGCGAAAAAGTCCTGCATCAATATCACCACAGAGCCCGGGCATTAAAAGTAATAAGAAAATATTATGAACAACTTTATGCCAATAAATTTGGCCAATGAGATGAAACGGGCAAAATGGCTTGATAAATTACAATCACAACATTGCAATGACAAAATGAAATCCAAAATCTAAATAGTTTCATCTATAAAGAAATCAAATTCATTATCAGAACCTTTCCCACAAAGAAAACTTCAGATCGGAAGATGATCGATCTTAAATCTTCTCAACACCACACAAAGTGTAACTATGTAGAAAGGTAGATATTTAATTAGTTGTATGTGGGTGAGGATTCACAATCTGTATCAAAACATCAAGTTGGGGGATGGGGGGCAAGGGGAGGGATATCATGAGGAAAAATACCTAATGTAGATGACGGGTTGATGGGTGCAGCAAACCACCATGGCACATATGTAACAAACCTATGTATACTTATGTAACTAACCTGCACATTCTGCACATGTATCCCAGAACTTAAAATATAATAAAAAATAAATAAATATTATTTAAATAAACAAATAAATGAAACTATTGTTTAGAGTTTAAAAAATCAAGTTGTACAGCTTAAATATGTACAATTTTTAAATGTCAATGCTGTATCAGTAGAGCTTTTAAAAAAAGAAAAAAGAGAGAAAGAGAAGGAAAGAAGAAAAGAAAGAGAAAGAAAGAAGAAGAGGAAGAAGAAGAAGAAAGAGAGAGAGAGGGAGAGAAAGAGAGAGAGAAAAAGAAAGAAAGAAAGAAAGAAAGAAGAGAGAGAGAGAGAGAGAGAGAGAGAGAGAGAGAAAGAGAGAAAGAGAGAAAGAGAGGAAGGAAGGAAGGAAGGAAGGAAGGAAGGAAGGAAGGAGAGAGAAAGAGGAAGGAAGCTCCAAGGCCAGATAGTTTCCTTGGTGAATTCTATCAAATATTTGAGAAAGAAGTAACACCAATCTTAAGCAAATTCTTTCAGAAAATAGAGCGGGAAAGAACACCTCTCAATTTGTTTGATGAGGCTAGCAATAACCAGATACCAAAATCTAACAAAGATGTTACAAGTAAATAAATAGATACATAAATAAATAATGCCAGACCTCAGGATCTTAATTCAGTGAAGATCTGTTTTTCCAAAGCGGGTCCTAAGGAAGACTTTGCTCATCATAGACCTCAGGGACCAGGCTGAGGAAACTTCCGTCTCGGCAGGTGCTTCCACTATGATTAAGACAGAGACAGGGACATTGTGAATTGCACGTTGACTCTGAAAGCTTCTGTCCTGAAATGACAGGTGTCATTTACTCTCATCTTCATAACCATGTCCCAAGGAGGTGGGAAAGTCCTAACATGTTCTTGGAAGGAGAGGAGAAGGAAGAGCTGTTATCTCAAGGGTCACAAATGTATATATGGTAACAGAAGAGCCTAAATAACTAACACACAGCCCAGGCAACATGGTGAAACCCCATCTCTACAAAAGATACAAAAAGTAGCCAGGTGTGGTGGCATGCACTTGTTGTCCCAGCTACTCGGGAGGCTGAGGTGGAAGGGTCACTTGAGCCCAGGAGGCAGAGGCTGCAGTGAGCTGAGATTGCACCACCGCACTCCAGCCTGAGCGACAGAGTGAGACCCTGTCTCAGAACGAAAGGAAGGAACACAGACAACTGCCCACTGAGAAAGTACAGAGTGGACAGCAATGGGGCCCTGGGCTGGCCCTTGAGAAACCCCACCAGCCTGGCAGCGGACCTGAGCTGGTGAAGGAGGTTGAAACAGGGCAACAGAGAGAAAGAGGCGAAACATTTGGTGAGTTCAATGAGAAACTTCGTCACCTGTGTCTAGTGTGACTGCGGGTCATGCAAGGTGAGGACTGGAGCAACTAGGATGTTACTGGCACTGCAGCAAGACTTACATCAATGGAGTGACGGAGGGGGAGCCCAGAATTGAATGAGCAAGAACTGAGTGTGAGGTGAAGAGACAAAAATGGGGAATGTGAAAAACCTTTCCAGAAGGTGGTCGTGGAGGGAAGGAAGGTAGTAACTGGAGAAGGTCTTGTGTTAGAGAGCGTAGGTTGGTTTGTTCTTTCAATGGGAGAGACCTGAAAATGTTTAAATGCTGATGGGAAGGGTCTGGTTTGGAGGAAGCGGTTAACTATAGAAGAGACGTGAGTCACCCATAGAATAAGGTTCCCAGAAGGTTGGGGCTGAGAGTTGACAGTGAAGAATGCCACGAGGTGGAATGGGGAGGCCATGGCAGGTGCCACATCTCAGCAGGTGCGTAGCGAGAAAAGACACAGCCCCTGAGACAGGCAGACACTCACTGGTCCCTGGGGCCACTTCCACTCTGACTTCCAGTTCCGGCTCTGGCTCTTCTGTGGGTCCTTACAACAACCTCCTTTTCCTGACGATATGTATTCATTCAACAAATATTTATGGACCACCTACTACACGCCAAGCCCAGTCCTGACAGCTGCAGAGAAGGCAGTCGGCAAGACCCATGCTGTCTCTGCCCTCAGAATCTCTTCTTGCATCCGATGAAGCCGAGTGGCCAATCCCTTTGGCAATGCAGGTGCTCTCCATTTGGATTGATTTATTGGAGAGCAACAAAGAGAGGCAACAGATATGAGGGTCAGGAGATAGTGCACTTCCCATAACAGGAAAGGGGCTCTTGGACAGAGTTCATCATCTGGAAGGTCTTGGGGGCTTTGTGGGGAGGAGGTGTCCAGATGTGCCTCCGGGACAATGGGATGCAGAGAATCGCTGTCTGCTGTGAAGGTGCTGAGATGGGCACGTGCCTGTGGTTAATCCTGTGTGTGTACAAAGAAAGAGAAAAACCAACAAATTGACCCCTCCACACACACACAGAAACACCTCGACTGTTTGTTTGCTGTTGCTGTTCTTTACTTTTTTCTTGTAGAAATTGAGCACATACACAGAAGTGAATCTCCACTGTCCATCACTCTCGATGCTGCTGAGCTCTCCTCCAAACACTCCTATCTGCTCCATGTGTCCCACTGGACTATGAGTCATGTAGTTTCTCCTAATACCTCAGTTTCAGTTACTCAAAACCAGCACTGCTTCTGGGCTTTTCTGTTATGTGGGTCCATATATTTCTTTCTATACTTCAGTTTAAAATGAATTTTTTTTTTGGCCTGGGATGGTGGCTCATGCCTATAATCCCAGCACTTCGGGAGACCAAGGCGGGAGGATCACTTGAGGTCAGGAGTCCGAGACCAGCCTGGCCAACATGGTGAAACCCTGTCTCTACTAAAAATACAAAAATTAGCTGGGCGTGAGGGTGGACACCTGTTATCCCAGCTACTCGGGAGGCTGAGGCAGAAGAATCACTTGAACCCAGGAGGCAGAGGTTGCAGTGAGCTGAGATCGTGCCACTGCACTCCAGCCTGGGCAACAAGGGCAAAATGTCTTCTCAAAAAAAAAAAAAAAAAAAAAAAAAAAAAAAAAAAGATAAATAAAAGTTTAAATCTCTTGTAGTGAAAAGAATCTTGTCTAAGATAGAGACCCAGAGTCAAGTCCTGCCCCACCTTACCTGCCTGCCAAGCACCCCATCAAGGACATCTCCGCCTGTATTAGTCATCTAAGGCTGCATAACTAATTACCCCAAAATTTAGTGACTGCAGCAGACAACCCCCAAGATGGTCATAAAGACCCTTACCTCCTGGAATTGGCGCCCTTGCATAGTCTCCTCCCTGATGGTATCACAGCAGCTCTGAACAGAATACAACAGAAGTGATTATGCGGCTTCTAAGGTCAAGGATGGGTCATAAAAAACATTGCACCTGTGCTTCACTTGCCCGGAACATGTCCCACTGCATTGCATTGGGATTTCCAAATGAATACACAGGCACATCCCTGGCCTAGCCCTGAGGAGCCAAGAGGTAGAAGCAAAGCCTCCGCTGAGTCCTAAAATCTGATCCTCCCTGAATGCACAGGGAAACCAGGTCTCTGAGGCATGTTCCATGAACGACACTCACCCTTCAGAACAGGCTTTCAAGCCCTCCAGGATGTCAGGGAACACATCTGATCAATGTATCCACACTAAAGTGGAGCATCAGACAGAACCCCAGGCTCTATCTCCCTCCCAGATCACACTGGAGGGCTTTCTCAGGGACCTCCTGCAGCCAGTGTCCACCACTATGGTCAGCTAAAGGAGGAACCACGGTTCCCGCCGGCGAGGCGTGAGGGGACACGGGTCCAGGCTGGATGGCGGAGGCTGGACTCTAGACTCAGTGCTTCACTCCCTCCACTCCCACCACCTCTGCTGACCAGCTGTCTCCACTCCTGTCTGTGCCTTTCCCCTTGGGGAGAGCCCAGAGCATTCTCCAACTCCCTTTCCATCAACAGCCTCCTGCTCTCCCGCCCACGCACTTCCCACTTCCACTCCTCCTCTCCCCTTCCTGGCTGAGTGCCTTCCCCCAGGCCTGCCGTCTCTCCCTAGTTCTCATGTGAACATCATTTTTCTTTTCTTCCCTTTTGCTAAATGTCCTTGCTTATGTGATGTGGCATTGAGTATACATCTCCGGGCACATTTGTGTGTGTGTGTGTGTGTGTGTGTGTGTGTGTGTGTATATATATATATATATATATATATATATCACAATTTCTTTATCCCCTCATTGACCGATGGACATTTGGGCTCGTTCTATATTTTTGTAATTGCAAATTGTGTTGCCATAAACATGCATGTGCAAGTATCTTTTTCATATAATGACTTTTTTTCCTCTGGGTAGATACCCAGTAGTAGGATTGCTGGATCAAATCATAGTTCTACTTTTAGTTCTTTAAGGAAATATCCACACTGTTTTCTATAGTGGTTGTACTAGTTTACATTCCTACCAACAGTGTAAAAGTGTTCCCTTTTTACCACATCCCCACCTACATCTATTATTTTTTGATTTTTGATTATTGCCATTCTCGCAGGAGTAAGGTGATCTCACATTCTGGTTTTGATTTGCATTTCCCTGATCATTAGTGATGTTGAGCATTTTTTTCTTATGTTTTATGGCCTTTTGTGTATCTTCTTTTCAGAATTATCCATTCATGTCTTTAGCCCACTTTTTGATGGGATTTTTTTTTCTAGCTAATTTGTTTGAGTTCCTTGTAGATTCTTGATATTAGTTCTTTGTCACATGTATAGATTGTGAAGATTTTCTCCCACTCTGTGAGCTGTCTGTTTACTCTGCTGATTGTTTCTTTTGCTGTGCAGAAGCTTTTTAGTTTAATTAAGTCCCACCAATTTATCATTGTTTTGTTGCATTTGCTTTTGGGTTATTGGTCATGATTATCTCAATAGACTCAGAAAAACATTTGACAAAATGTGTCATACTTTTATGATTAAAACCCCCAGCAAAATTGGCATACAAGAGACATACCTCAATGTAATAAAGTCCATCTATGACAAACCCACAGCCAACATAGTACTGAATGAGGAAAGCATTCCCTCTGAGAACTGGAAGAAAACAAGGATGCCCACTCCCACAACTTCTATTCAACATAGTACTGGAAGTCCTAGATAGAGCAATCAGACAAGGAAAAGAAAGAAAGGACATCCAAATCTGTAAAGAGGAAGTCAAACAGTCGCTGTTTGCTGATTATATGATTGTTTACTTTGAAAATCCTAAGGACTCCTCCAGACAGCTCCTAGAACTCAAAAATAAAATAATTCAGCAAAGTTTCAGGATACAAAATTAATGTACACAAATCAGTAGCTTTGCTATACACCAACAGTGACCAAGCTGAGAATCAAATCAAGAACTGAACCCCTTTTACAATAGCTGTAAAAAAAAAAATACAATACTTAGGGATATAACTAACCAAGGAGGTCAAAGACCTCTACAAGGAAAATTACAAAGCACTGCTGAAAAGAAATCATAGATGACATAAATAAATGGAAACACATCCCAGGGACATGGATGGGTAGAATCAATATTGTGAAAATGAGCATACTGCCATAAGCAATCTGCAAATTCAATGCACTTCCCATAAAAATACCACCATAATTCTTTACCAAACTAGAAAAGACAATCCTGAAATTCATAGGGAGTCAAAAAAGAGCTTGCATACCCAAAGGAAGACTAAGCAAAATGAACAAATCTGGAGGCACCACATTACCTGACTGTGAGACCATAGTCACCAAAACAGCATGGTAGTGTCATATTTCACTATTAATTACAGAAATTAACACATATTTCTTCCTCTCTGTGCAATAATTTTGCAGAATGTTTATTCTTATGTCCATTTGGGATCTTTGTTAATTTAACAAATTTTTAACATTAGTAAGTTATTTGTAATCATTTTATATAATCATTTATCCAATTAATGTATTTTGTATCAATATCTATTTTATTCTTGTTCATGTGGCCTCCTTCTTATTGCATTCTTGCATTTTTGATTTTGAGATGTTTATTTTTGGCTGGAGACTAGTAATTGCTTTAAGAATTTATGCAATTCATGGGTTTTTCATTGCATATTTAAGAAGATTTTCTTCTGATTTTACATGTTTGATAATAAGTTGGGTAGAAATAGCATTTTATGTTACAATATGGATGAAAAAAGTCTGAGAGCCTGAAATACTATACGACTGTTAAAAGAATGACATGAATCTACATAGTCTAATATATGAAGCAAACTAATAACATATATTTGTAAATTTATTTTTAAAAGACATTAAATAGTCCATACAAAATAATAGCTTCTGAGATCATTTTAAACTGTTTAGAACAGTGCTTGGTGCATAGTAAATGCTATGTTACTATTTATTAAATTAGGAATTCTATCTAATCATCTTATACAGAGGTATGTACAATTTTTAATGAGGGATACACACCTATCTATTGGTTATTGGTAACATTCACGTCAGGGATAAGGGGACCAGGTAGTCATGTAGGAAATTAGCTTTCATTTTATCCCTTAATGAATACTGTAATTTTTTTTTTTCTTGAGACGAAGTTTTGCTCTTGTCCCCCAGGCTGGAGTACAAGGGCATGATCTTGGCTCACTGCAACCTCTAGCTCCCAGGTTCAAACAATTCTCCTATCTCAGCCTCCCAAGTAGACGGGATTACAGGCACCCACTACCACACCTGGCTAATTTTTGTACCTTTAGTAGAGATGGGGTTTCACCATGTCGGCCAGGCTGGTCTCGAACTCCTGACCTCAGGTGATCCGCCTGCCTTGGCCTCCCAAAGTGCTGGGATTACAGGCGTGAGCCACTGCACCCAGCCCTATAGATTTTTAATATATGTTTATATGACTTACGCTGATAATATTTTAAAGAAGAAATGTAAAAAAAATCAAGCAATTCTGAAATTTTATAGGAAAAAATTGTAGGGCAAGCTATTTTAGTTCTCCCTATATTAATTTAATTTTTTCTTTTTTTTTTTTTTTACCTAAACATATTTTTCCAAATTTTGAGTTTTTGCTATTTTCTTAAACTTTTATTTTAGTTTCAGGGAACATATAAAGGCTTGTTACATAGGTGAACTTTTGTCACGGGGGTTTGTTGTACTGATTATTTCATCTCAGGTGTTAAGCCCAGTACCCAATAATTATCTTTTCTGCTCTTCTCCCTCCACACACCCTCCAGCCTCAAGTAGACCCCAGTGTCTGTTGCTCCATTCTGTGTGTTCATGAGTTCTCATCATTTAGCTCCCACTTATAAGTGAGAATATGTAGTATAAAGATTTCTGTCCCTGCATTAGTTTGCTGAGGATAACGGCTTCCATCATGACTGCATGGTATTCCCTGATGTATATGGACCACATTTTTTTTATCCAGTCTGTCACTGATGGGCATCTGGGTTGATTCCATGTATTTGCTATTGTGAATAATGCTGCAGTGAACATTCACATCCATGTGTCTTTATGGTAGAACGATCTACATCCTGCTGGTTATAGCTATATCACCAGTAATGAAACTGCTGGGTCAAATGGTAGTTCTGGTTTTAGCTCTTTGAGGAATTGCTATACTGTTTTCCACAATGGTTGAACTAATTTACACTCCCACCAGCAGTGCATAAATATTCCCTTTCTCTGAAACCTCACCAGCATCTGTTATATTTTGACTTTTTAATAGTAGCCACTTGACTGGTATGAAATGGTACCTCACTGTATTTTTGATTTGCATTTCTATAATGATCAGTGACACTGAGCTTTTTTTCCTAGGCTTGTTGGCTGCATATACGTCTTTTGAAAAAGTGTCTGTTCATGTCCTTTGCCCACTTTTTAATGGGTTTTTTTTTCTTGTAAATTTGTTTAAGTTACTTATAGAAGCTGGATAGTAGATCTTCGGATATTCTAGTTATTTCTTCTCTATATATTTAAACTTGAGAATCACATGTCTACCTTGATTAATCTCTTTTATGAATTGATACACACTCATGTCTCTAGCAAGGCATTCAGTACTTAGACATTTTTACTTCAAAAATAAGGCTTTTGGTGTGTTATTTCATCATCTGATATTATCTCTTATAGTTTTTCATTCTAAAATCTTTAATTTTTTATTTCCAATATAGATCTCAGGAAGACAGTAAAGCACACAAAAATATATAAGAATGGCATTGATATTAACACCTAGTGCAATGAACATACCTAAGAAGAAAATGTAGAACTACCTATTTATGATATAAACACTGTATTTTCCCTATTGATGAAAGTACATTTTAGCAAAAATAAGATCACATGGAGAATATATGAAAACTGACAAAATTAAAATGACATAATGAGAGTTATGAGGATAGAGTAATAAGGATATTTTGGCCTTGATTTGAGAATGGTTCTGTAGAGAAAAGCCATTTAGAAAATGATGTACAGTGGGTGCTGGGAGAAATAGTCTTTCTAACTCTTATCTCCTTCTGGGGAGCTCAGATTAATGTCACCTCCACCAACTATCTTAGCTTTATCTGTGTGCTTCCATAGTCCATTGTACCTGCTCCATTTATAGCATTTATCATAAGATACTCCAGCTGCCTTCTTTTTTGCTTATTTTTCCTATTAAACTGCAAGATCTTTGAAGATATAGATTATGTCTTTCATACTATTTAGATACAGAATATGTATTTATTGAATGAATTACTTCATAATTTTAAAAAATCATGCTAAATACTATGCTATTGTATATTGGCTCCTGGAACAATAAAAAGACATTGGTGGAAAATTGATGAAATCTGGATAAAATGTGTAGTTAATATTAATGTGTCCTGTTATTCTCTTCATTTCAAGAAAATAATCATTATGTAAGATATTAACAACAGAGAACATTGCATGACAAGCATGCGGGAACTCTGTACTGCCTTTCACGATCTCTGTAAACCAAAAATATTTCAAAATAAAATGTATATTTAAAAAATTGTCAAGAAAATTGTTTTCCATTATTGTTCTGTCAGATGAAATATGTAAAATTCTGTAATCTGAATGATCCTGGGCCTCATTTCCTGTAGGTAGTAATGAAATATATCAGTAATTTTTAATGCCTACATGGTCTTACTATGTAAGACCACTTTACCCCATTGAAACTAGCTGGTTATCTCAAGATCTGTAAGTGATCACACACAGTCTTGCTTCATGTTGTTCCATTATGGTGTCTTTACAGGTCTGCTGTCCTCACACTTTTGGAAAAAGTTCTCTTCCCTTTACCACTGCCATTGATGCAGCTGCTGTGAGAAGGCTCATTCTTGGAGAGCTCACTGATAACTGGGGCGAACTCCTCACAGAATTGAAGGGAATGTTCCTCTCACTCGTTCTTCTGCAGTGCTCTGTCACCTCACCACAAAAACTCTGCCCTCAGCAGAAACTTTTGGCTTTTCTTCTCCGCCGGGTATCAGATCTGATTCTGTAAGTCTAACCAGTGAACTCCTACTATTCTGTTCTCCTGATTCAATTTGGGATACTCTTGACCTTCCCTCAACCAAAAAATAATAGGCTCCAAGCCTTCACTTTGAGGCTGGGAATGGCCATGGCTCCTGCTTTATATGCTCAGTTGGGCACACTGCTGTGGGTTAACTTACAGATCTGAGGTTAATAGGAAAGCCATGGAGAATGCTAAATTTAGACCTGACTGTGACCTGGCCTTCAGACTGGACTCAGTCCTCTTGGTCATCCTGACTGGGAAAACTAATGACCAGTGGCAACCATGTAATACAGTGTCTGTCTGCTTGCCCCATATTGTCAGAGGTGAAAAGAACTTGTGGTCCATTTTAAGAACTCTACGCAGAAAAGTATTTCTGGCTAGATGTTGTTTACAGTTACTGTAGACATTTTAAAGAGTTCCTGAATACCAGTGTCTTCAGTCCCTGAAAATAAAGATCAATAGATGTAATTTTGGATGTATACTTGGGAAGCTTGAAATAGCTCTAAGGTGAGTATGGGTCATTTTCTACTTTCATGCATTTAACTGCTTCTGTCATGATCCTGTCAGAGTTTCTACTGAAAACTGAGAGCCTTTTCAATCTGCCCGTCCCACAGACTCTTATGCATTAGCCCATGATGATGGTGCCTGGTAGGATCTTGGTTAATTTACAGAACAAAAGACATTGGTAAATTTGGGTATCTAAATGGATGCAGCCAGTGGGCATAAAAAATAATTCTTCATCTTAAAGCTCTTTATACACAAACTCATTGTGATATTTAACACTACCCTTGGATAAATCCTACTATTCTTTATTCTTGAATAATAATCACATTGATTTCTGTTATCAAAAGAATTTCCATTTGGAATAGTGCCAGGGGATTTAATGAATATAATTTGTTCTTAATGCCTTTTCTAATTGCCTTCTTTTCTCTAACATTTTATCTATGTTCCAGGAAATTAAAAAGTTGTTTTATTCCATTTTATATCATTTTTTAATTGTGAAGTTTTTAATTATAAAGTTTTCTATGGCAAAAATAAATAAAACACAAGGTCTGAAAAAATTAGAATAAACACAAACAGGAGGATTGCTTAACTTACTAAGGTAGGGATGAGGACAATTTATATTGAAGCATGGGTTAGAAATGAAAGAACCATATTATAACCTGCTATGAAATGATTATAGTGTCAGCACCTAACAAATTGTTTGTACTGAGTAAATGTTAAATAAAACGCACTAAAATGGCAATTTAATGATCCAATATGGTTATGGAGCAGCAAAAAAAGAAAGGAAGGAAGAAAAATTACCTCCAGCTATTTGGCACAATCTTAAATAAAAAGTCTAGATTTATTTACAGAGCAAGCATTTATAAGTACAAAAAAAAGAGGAAAAAGTAAATATATTTTCTTCCAAATTAAAAATAAAAAATTAATTTAAAATTAAATTAGATCTCTGTGTCAATATAAATCTATTTTTCTCTCAAAATTATACTCTCATCCTGAACTTTTACTGACATTCGAAGCTTTGCCTTTTATTTTTATTTCATGCCATTCATCATCCTTTTTCATTAAAAATTAATCTAAAATTTTAATATGCTTAGCTAGCCAAAGGTAGGGGCATTCTAGCTGTATTTCCCACACCTGGTTGAGTATCAGAATCGTTGAAAAATTTGTTTTGTTTTGTTGTGTTTTGTTTTTGATACCAGTTTCCAGGGCCCCTAGCAAATGTCTAAACTAGAATCTCTGAAGTTGGGGCATAGGACTCTGTATTTTTGTCACATGGTCCCTAGAGATTTCTGATTTATCAACTGTCATTTTAAAACCATTATTCTTTGTGAATTTTTAAAAAGTCCACTGAATGAAGCCTAGACATTTCTAATGATTTAAAATCCAACAAGGAAAAAAAAAAAAACCAAACAACATATTTTTAAATAAACCTACTCTTCATTTCTACAGTCTTTTCTAGGAAGATAAACACTCTTCTAGGCATTCAACCTTAGAATCTAGAACAAACCTTAGCTTTCCTCTGTGCACGCAGGCAGCCCCTTGCTCCTATTGATTCTGTTTTCCTAATGTCTTTCAAATTAATCTCTGCCTTTCTCTTTTGCACTACTACTGCTCTAACTCATTATGGCTTTGCTTTAAATCCTTAGTTGATTTCCCATTTCAGATGAGAAAAATCTATACACCTGAGCTCAGTAACAGTCCTTAGTATAGTAACTTGCGGCCAATGCTTTTCATTAGCTGTATGTATCTTTTACTATTCATGTCAGCTCAATATGACAATCTGAGTTTCTTGTTTTTGTTTGTTTGTTTTCTTGTCTGTATGTTTTCTAGCCTCTGCATGGGAATTAGCATAAGAAACATTCCTGGGTATGATGGCAGAAAAATGTAATCTAGGAATTATTTAAATGAAACTGCATAGGCAGAGTAGATTTTTTCCCAAGCATAGGAAGGAGAGTGAAGCAAGTCTATGTAAAGGTTCTGCCTCACTTTATCACTTTCCTAACACCAACTTATTTAACTTTGAATCTGGTAGAGAATAACAGTATTTTCCATTATAAATTCTACCTAGTAACATTTAATATATGTAATGGCAGAGATATCATAGGTGAAATCTGGTAAGTACACTTCCAGAACTCTATAAGAGCCACCTCTAGTTTTGTGATTTGACATTGAAGTTTTTTCCACAAGACAAAAGTCTGTCATGTCTCTGAGGAGCACAGTTGTTTCTTCAGCTATTGAATGGAATACTTAGCGTATTCTCTAATTCTGACACCTCAGTATTTCTAAATAAGTATAGTTCTTATTTACTCATTGTGTTAGCAATTAAATTTCCACACAGCATACTTGAAAATAATTAAGTATTTAACATATATAATAACTTCTTCTGAACAGAAACCTATAGACTGAATGAGCCTTAAAAAACAAAAAAGAAAGAAAAGAAAGGGATAATACGGTGTCATTTTAAAACTCCTTCATTTTAAATAACAGCTCCAGGGATATAGGCAAGCTGTGACTGGTAACGTATTTTTGTTTTTTACTGATATATAATAGTTATTTTTAAAGGCAAAATACTTGTCTCACTCCTTTTCTGTAAGTCTGTAATCAATGGGACCTCTTCCCCTCTAGTCTCCTGGCCTCGTCAGGTCTATACAGGTTTGTTTCAGATTCCCAACTCTAAAGTTCTGAGTAAGATGTTAGCACTGGTCTCTCTTATTTAATTATGGTAATAAGAGTATAAAATGTTTATTTACCTCTTGCCTACTTCTTCAGCGAAAGGAGTTCAAGAACTACTCAGGTGTTCAAGAAATGTAGTTTGTCTCAATCAAGGAAACAAGTTCTGTCTTTGAAGAAAACATATGACTCTTGGCCTCTATACCGTCTAGCACTCAGTTAGTAGTAATTGTTCCCATGTAATGAGTACATAGCGTGTCTCACGCACTTAATATAATCTCCTTTACCCCACCCCCTGACATCCAGTATTACAACATCCCATATTGTCCCAATTATACAGTGGGGAAACTAGGCCAAATGCAAGTAGAGCTGCTTGTCCAAGGCCAGAGTGTTCATAACTACAAAAACACTGAGAAAGGACTTTATTTCAAAGGACTTTACTACAAAACCTTGATGATCAATATGTTTAGCACATCAGAATGGTTCAGCTTTCAAAAAGCTAATTTGATTTATATGCTTTATAATACAGAACACCCCCAGTATAGTCTGGATACACTCTGTATTTAAATACATCAATAAATGAATATTTATAGTACATGGGGTACATAAGAACTATACATAATCTCACATCAGATTATGTATAGTTCAGATTACATTTCTTCACCAAATGTGTTTTGGAAAAAAAATTGTCTTATTGGGAAATTTTAGATAAGAAGTTATGGACCTGAGATATAACCAGGAATTTCAACCAGCCTGTCAGATGTCACAGTCCAGAACGTCTATGGTGTGTTTTCCGCCAGGTTACTCTTCCTAATTGTGATGTTCAATAGAGCTTTCATTTCCCAGCAGCTTAGCACTCTCAGACAGTGTGTTTCCTGAAAATGGAGCTACTTCCTCTGACATGATAATATATTGCAAACAGACTGTTCTACAAATTATTTTTAAATAGTCAATACAGTTTTCTTGTATATAGTAAATGAAATGGAAAATAACATTCCTGATGTTGGCTAGATGTACCCAAGAGTTTTTGGAATCTCAATATATTTTTCATCAATCATAATTTATATCTACACAGTTATATATTTAGTATTTTTCCAAAGTAATAGAATTTGTTTTCTATCACTACTTTTTTTGTGATTTCATATTATTGCAACATACGTAACTGTTAGCATTAACTTAACCTTAAGAATGCTTTGAGGGTTTTATTGCATCCCTTAGGAAAACGTAAGGCTTTCTAGAGTCCCAATGAGTAGGCCTCATCAACCCAAGTGTTGAAAATTACAGTTTAGCATGTGTGGAGGATTTGTTTTTTGAAAGCCTTAAATGCATATTTTGTTTAACTTGGTCTCAAATTCTGCTTTACTTCAATTACTACAACATTTATCATTTCATCAATCATATTTATTAAGATTCCGTACCCTTAAAATATTCTCCAGTGGATCTCAAATTGCTTTAATTTCAATCTTGACTTTTCGGACCATTTCAGGGAAAATTAATACATCTTGATTAAGGAGTCATTAAAATAAAATGAGAAAACAATCCTTGAGAGAACTGAGAAGGATTACTTATTGAAGTCTGCTTATTTCTCTTGTTTACTCATCTTTGTCCTTGTGGCTCAGTCCATAGTAAGGGGCTTCTCTTTTATTCTTGGTGGAAATTACACTGTAGACAAATGATGTAGGGGTTGGAGCTTTTAATATTATTTACTAATTCTAATTTTGCTTAATAGATGTTTATGTGACCTTTAGTTTGTGTATTTACATATTAAACATGTTGGCTAAAATTATCATATATTAGATCCTAGTCTATGATCTTTTTCAGCACTCAGCTGGAACAACATAAAAATGGCTCCTTGCTGTTTAATCTGGTTATACATGTTCTGTTGTTACAGTTCTATATATAATAGATATAAACTCACTTTCCATATTTAAGGAAAATATTAAACAATCATTGAGTCATCCGGTTGATTTAAAATGTCCAGATGTTTGGCCTCTTACAGACAAGCAGCCTAATTAAATCTCTCTTTTTCACTGGGATGTTTATCATTGTTTTGACAAAGTGTAGTAGGAAGAGCACTGGTCATAGTGTCACAGGAGATTTGAAAATCCTCATTAACTCATGTGCAAACTGCATGATTCTGGGTCCAGGAAATGGTATCTGAAGTTGTCTAGAGGATGACTGAAAATGAATAAGGAATACTCCAGGTATGTTCTTAAATCAAGTCCTTCGTCCCTTTGCCTCATTTGTTGCTTCCATAAAATAGGGAAACTAATGCCTAAATTAAATATTCTTCTGAAGGTTTACCCTGATGAAATATATAAAAGTACTCAATATTAAATACGTAACAAATTTCCAAAAGGGACTTCTTGAATATTAATGTGAGTTTCAGTATTATCAGCTATTAAACAGGAAAAATGATTCTTACGTGATGCTGCCACATACCCTGCTTAGCATTATGTCTGTTTTCTTTCTTTTTGCATTCCCTTCTCAAGGTCTGTATGAGGATCAAATAGTATTCTTTTTGCAAAAGTATTTACTAAAGATGTAAAAATCTATCTAAATGAAAAATATTAAAGTGTATTTTATTGCTTAAAATCTTCTTTTTCTATTTCTGCCCTTTGCTCATTCTTTCTCTTTGTTTTCCAAATTTGAAACAGCTTTATATATAGCAGGTGGCTGTTAGACTGTATAATTTGAGGGATGCAAGATATGACCTATTAAGCAAAAGTATTTTTCATGACAATCTCAAATTGCAAATTTAGAAACTCATTGTTTAGTTACTATAGAGCCTCCAATTATTAAAATGCAAATAATACTGGAGAGGTAACATTTTAGACTTTTATGTTTTAGGGTGAACAATACCTAACTGGATTAGTTTAGAGTTACTTGGCAATATTTACAATTTAGGAGGCAGGGGAAAGGGCACTTAATGGAAAAGTGGGCAGACCCCAAGATAAACTTAATTATCATGAGCTATGGAACAATCACTTCTTTTTTATAGAATTTTTTTTTTTTGATATTTGAAAAATTGCTCAGAAATTGTTTGGGAAAGGTT
Organism: Rhinopithecus roxellana; assembly: GCF_007565055.1. Classification (NCBI taxonomy): domain Eukaryota; kingdom Metazoa; phylum Chordata; class Mammalia; order Primates; family Cercopithecidae; genus Rhinopithecus; species Rhinopithecus roxellana. Next base: position 12,398,466 of record NC_044567.1, on the reverse strand, counting down.
TGCTTTTTAGTCAATTTTCAGATAGTAGTTTGACCAAGGAATAATTTTCATCGGGATTTCTTATCTTTGCTAAACACTATCCAAATTGATATAATTTTAAAAATCATCCAAGCGTATGTTTTCTATCTACTCTGTTCAGATGAATGACATTTTCTGAACCTAAGTGTGCCACCCACTTAATAACAAATGTTATTTTGGAGGCGATACAGTACTAACTCTGTCCTAATTAACAGATGGAGGCCATCAGATTACCAGTTTTTGTACCATAAAGTAAATACATTCAATGCAACTTTAATGACTCTTCTGAGATTTGTGATCCTAATATTTTTCAGAATCTATGTCAAGTGCCATACACTGTAGTGCATTCTGCACCAGGTTAGAAATTAGAAGACCCAATTTCTGGTATTTGTTCTAATAATACCTTCATTGTTTTCAACTTGGACAAATCAATTTATCTCTCTAGGCTCAATATGCACTACAATTTAACTAAATGCTTTAGGTAGGAATTTGCTATGCAAAGATATTTTGAAAAACACAAATCACTGTGCAAAAGCACAATACTCTTACTTTTATCAGTGTTTAGATATTTATTGTCAGTTTGTCCACGACTTACCTTGCTTTATCTTGTTATTTAAAAGGCTTGCTTTGTCAAAACCACTCATTTGCTTACCAGCTTGCTTTCTCCTCCACTGCCCAAACAGTATTGAAATAATGCCTGTAACATGATGACGCTCAGGGAATTCTGTATAACTCACCCTTCTGATTTTAACACAGGGCTTCAAAGTGACGGACAGAAAGTTTATTCCGGCTAAGATTTTCTGTTTACAGTACCCAGTAATTATATCAAGCACTGCATAATCCTGAGACTGATGAACTGCACCTACACAGGACTGAGGTCTTCGGCCATTATTCAGGCAAGACTGTGACCAGAATTGACCCATCTTTATGGATAGGAGTCTACACCTGAAAAGTAGCATTTGAGCTTCCAGAAAGTCTAGCCAGCAGGATTATAATTTTCTGTAAAAATCCTATTCTAGAGCAAATGTTTATAAAAATCCTGAGGAAAAATCAAAATCTAATGGGTAAATGGTGATCTACATTGATTCAGAAAGATTATCATTGACATCTCAGCCAAAACTATTTGCTATGTTATAAAATCTCCCTCATTTTAAAAATCGTAATTTGATGTCATTTGAAAGAAAGACACATGTCAACCCTGTAGTGAGCTACCAATTTAATGTGTATATATACATATTTGTATATCGTATACATTGCATACATTTATATATTACATTAATATTTGTTAATATACATATGTTTTCAATAATGTATTATTGAATACATTATTGAAATTACTGAATAAAAATGATATATTATTTTCAATAATAAATTTCAATGCATAATACACTTAACTATTTTAATTAAAGTAAATCAGAATTCTACTTGTACTATTTGCCACAATCTATTATAAAGTATTTTTAAATATTAAAACTGAAGTTCGCAAAAATATTCTTTGGCCTTTCACGTTCTTATTTTGAATAAAATAACTTCTTTTCAGTCTAAAGCAATGGATATTATTGTATATACTTTAAGCAATTTTTCTCATTTTTATTTCTCTTCTGAATCTTTTGCTATGAAGCAGGTTAAGTAGAAATTCATGAATTATGTCATTAGAAATTTTGCTAAGAAGCAGGTTAAGTACAAATTCATGAATTATATCATTAGAAAATGTGTATTTGTTTTACATTAAGACAATAGTAATAAAAACACTTATTTAATAAACATCTTTTTTCATGCAATTTCTCTAAAATTACTATAGCTATTATCTAACCACTTTAAAAATATACATAAACCCAAAATTAAAATTAAAAATTAGAGCTCTGAATGGCTATACAATATCATAAAATTATATTTGGAGTCTCTGACTCCAATAAAATTGATTTTAGTAGATGTAAGCAGAATGGTACACTAATTTCAGCAGTGGTAGTTGTCACCATACAATTTTCTGTCTCAAGAAATGATGTAAAGACTTGGATAAATTACCTTCAATGTATACCAAAAAATACTCTGATTATCCTTCACTCCCCTCCTTGAAAAGGAAAAAGAAAAGAAAAAAAAAAAGAGAAAACCTCTATAAATTTAAACCTCAGAAAGGGAAAGGGCAGAGTGATAAATTGTAATGCTTCCTAAATACTATGGTCTCCCATTTGCTTTCTAATATATTTTAATTTCTTTTTAAAAATTGTGATAGGAACATATAAAAGTTTTGGATTATTATATTTCTAAGAAGGAGAAAAGTTTATACAAATTACAAATGAGCTGAGAAAAGAGAAAGATCAATTTCAAAGCAGCAGATGTGTGAATATTCCTTGCTTAAAACCAAATAAGGAACCACAGTTAATGATCAAAAATTCTTAAACACAAAAGTGTAATGTCAATGTTTTTATCTCCACAGTGAAGATTCTACACAGTGAAGATGTGTAGAACTAACATGGCAAAACTGAAAGAAAAAATACTAAGTCAGTTATTCAAGAGACTGCCCATTGATAAATTTTATAGGAATGGTCCTTAAGGAAAATAAAAGGGAACCTGATTCACTTTTATCATGATGAAAGGAGGAGGTTGCGAAATTCTCACCATAGAAAATGACTACAAAGCTGTACAAAACTGTCAAAAACAGTCACTTAAATGTTTGGGAACTGTAAAAGATGTACATAACAAATCAAGGAGTGTTTATTCACAAAAATGACTAAACTTCGAATAGTAACAGTGAGAGTATGTGGCATTTTTATTGGCGATGTTCCTATCCACACCTCATCTTTTTTGGCAAAGGGGTTCAACCAGGAAGAGCAGACCTTGAAAATTAGCAGTCTAATTGCTACTGCTAGTGGGGACTCACTTAAAGCACTGTCAGTTAAAGTGATGATCTCAGTGACACATGAACATGCAGGGCCAGCAGTTGTATTAGCCTGAGATTGAAATCCTGTTTGAAGCAAACAGCAAGGCGACCGCCACGGAATTTCCGGGGAGTTCCAGGATGTAAGCTAGCTAGAGCAGGCTTGATAAATTCTCTACATATCCTAGGTTGTCCCAAGCCTCAGCTGATGCACAACAGAGCCTGCCTTGAAGGAGGCCCAAGCTCCCCAAGCCAGAAAAGCCTAGAACACGACGCGCTGAGTGGAAGTGTTAAAGCTTCACCTTGTCACGCTGGCCACTGGGAGGCAGGGACCAGTTTCAGTGAAGGCACTCAAACCCACCATCCAAATCGCAGCTTTTGCTTCTAGCAAAAGCTGGCCAGGAACTGGGGCCTGGGCTGAGTGTGAGTGCCTTCACTAAAATCAGCCCCTGGCCAGGTCCAGCTGCCCAGGAATTGCTGGGCCCATCTGCACCTGCACTCTTTGGGGAGCCCAAGTAGGAGAAACTCAGACAGAGCCTGCCCTCCCCACCCAAGTGCTGGTTCCCATTCCTGACGCCTCCACACACAGTGCCCTTTTCCCCTCCTCTCCCTGTGGTGCCCACTATTCCCTCTCTGCTAGTCCCAGGTAGTCTCTGCAACACAGAACATGAGTGTCCAGGCCAGGGAACCACAGTGGGTGTGGGGACCCTGCTGAGCCCAAGAGTGCTCAAGCGTACTCGAAGAGGAGCAGGAGATCACCCTCTAGAGCTTTAAGTCCGGGAAAAGGAGAACGATCCCTTCCTTGGAGTCCACCAGAAAGAAGGAGGCCACCACAGTCACTGCCTCCTCAGCCCGCCAACTCTGCTGGCAGTATAGCCCCCAATAGCACCCCTAACCTGCCCTCTGCTGCCAGCCCTGTAGCCCCTGGATAGCACACCCAACACACCCTACAGCTGCAGGCAATGTAACCCCCAATATCCCCCTGCCCCCAGGCCCCGAGCTCGCAGACAGTGTTAGCACCCGATGGTGCCCACAACCTGACCCACCCACAGGTGTTACTGCACTAGACAGCGCCCCAAACCCGCCCTCCCCCACCCTACCATAAGCAGCGCAGCTCCTGATAGTGCACCCCCACTCACGGGCAGTGCAGCACCCGACGATGCCCCTGAACCACCCCTCACTGCCAACACTGTAGCTCCAGCTAACTCCACCCAACCCGCCCCCTGCCACGAGCGCCCTTAACCCATCCACTGCCAGAAGATAGCGCCCTTAACCCATCCACTGCCACTGGCAGTACACGTTAGTGTACACGACCTGCCTCCCATGACCACCCCCGCCACCGTAGCCCCCACTCCACCACCAGCAATGCAACCCCAGAGAGTGCCCCCAACCAGACCAATGCCACAGGTAGGTAGCCTTGGGCAGTGAGCCCCAACAGGACACCCAACCTTTGCCCAGGAGGACAGTGCAACCCTGGATAACTCACCTATCCCGCCACATTTGTACCACTCTGGCCGAGCTTCAGTCTCTGATGTCACCACCCACCGCAGCGAGGCGACCCGCGGTGGCGCAGGCTCCAGCCTCCAGCATGCAGTGGTGCTTCTTCTCGTCTTCCAGCTTGGCAGGAGAAACTCCCACTGCTAGCTGCCCTCCTACTGCTCTGTCACCACCACCAACAGCAGCGAAACAGGGCCTCAGGCTCTGGACTCCAGGCTCTGGGCTCCAGGCTCCCGCGGGCGGCAAGTGACGGCCCCTTCCAGTTCTCCAAGCTGAGACGTAACCGCTCAGCAGGCTGACAAACAAGAGTCTGAAATGACCTGGGACCGCTTCAACATGCTTTATATACTGAGGTGCCACACACGCGGATGCTGGAATACATGTTCTGATTGGATGAAAGAAAACCTCTACACCTACTATGATTGGACTTTATTTTCATGCTGTGATTGGTTGTCTTCAGACTTGTTCTCATCCAATCAAAACATGATAATAAAGTCCAATCCGAGTAAGCCTGGAGGTTTTTTCCCATCCAATCAGAACATGCAGTCAAAGAAGCTCCACCTCCATAACCTCAGTATATAAATGAGGCTGCCGTAGAGGCAGGGTCTTTTAGTTTCCGGATCTTCCTGTGAAGCTGGTCAGTTCCTGACTTAAAAGACGAGGAGAAGGGAGTCACACGCCGTGGCTGGAGGCTTGAGTCGCCACACTACGGGGCGGCTCGCCTCGCTGCGGTTGGCGGTGGTGGTGACGGAGAGGCTGGAGCGGTAGGAGGAGGAAAATAATTTCGGGATGGATAGACGGAGTGGGGCAAAGAGGGCGGTTAGTGACAAAGGGAAAAAGGGATAGCGAGGAGGAGAAGACATGGCAAAAAGACAGTGGGGAAAAATGTTTTTGGGTAGATGGAGGCGGAAAAATGGCGGGGAGCGGGAGGAGGGAAGGTTTTGCAGAAAGACTATGGGTAAAAAGTTTATGGGTAGATGGGAGAGGAAAAAGAGAGATGGTGACGGGTGGAAAACGGGGGCGAGCAGTAGTGAGAGAAGATTCTGAGAAAAGATGGTGGGGAGAAAAGTTTTGGGGTTGATAAGGAAGCAAAAGAAGGTAGCAAATGGGAGAAGGAAAAAGAGGGTAGCCAGCCAGAGGAAGAGAAGGTTTAGTGAAGAGACAGTGGCAGAAAAGAAAGATGGTGAAGAAAGAAAAGACGGTGAGTAAAAAGTGTTTGGGTAGATGGAGGGGGGAAAGAGGGTGACGAGGAGGAGAAAAGAGGTGGCGAGAAGGAGCCGGGAAAGAAGGTTGGGGAAAAGACGGGAAAATTGTGGTAGATAGAGGGCAGAAAAGGGTGGCAAGCAGGATAGGGGAGAGAAGAGGACGAGTGAGAAGCGGGGAAGACTTCGTGAAAAGACAGTGGGGGGGAAATTTTGGGGGAAATAATTCTAAGATTATACAAGTTCTTTTCCTTGTACATAACCATTGTTGATTGCCTAGATAGGAGGGTAAAACTGTGAATTCACATTTGTAAGTCTTTTCCTAATCCATTTAACATTGGATTGAAGGACGGGGTGAGTAGATGGATGGACTGAACTAATACCCATATGTGCTGTAAGAGACTCCATCCATTGATCTGGGGAGAGTATCAAATGGCCAGATAGCCATATTTTTTTAGTAGAAGAATGAAAGAAGCCAAAAATTTTGCTAATTCCTTTTTAGGGTTGAATTGAATTCAAGTGAAATATATATATATATTTCCCTGTATGTATATTTTGTTCTCTCTATATATTTTGTTCCTATATGTATATATTTTCCTTTATATATATATTCCTTTATGTATATGTATATTTTTCTTTATATTTTTCCCTTTATATGTATTTTTTCCTTTATGTGTATATATATATTTTTTCTTTCTTTCTTTCTTTCTTTTTTTTTTTTTTTTGGAGACGGAGTCTCATTTCATCACCCAGGGCCAGGATGGAGTGCAATGGCATGATCTTGGCTCACTGCAAACTCCACCTCCTGGGTTCAAGGGATTCTTCTGCCTCAGCCTCCCTAGTAGCTGGGATTACAGGCTTACACCACCATACCTGGCTAATTTTTGTATTTTTAGTAGAGGTGGGGTTTTCACCACGTTGGCTACGCTTGTCTCAAACTCTGGACCTCAAGTGATGTGCCCTCCTCAGCCTCCGAAAGTGCTGGGATTACAGGCGTAAGCCGCTGTGCCCCGCCAAATTCAAGTGAAAATATGTTTAATAGCATTTTATAAAGCTCAGGAATTCAGGCGAAACTGAGTTTTGATTTGTGTAGTGTAGGTTTCCGTGCATCTGTGTTGCAATGTTACTGACAGTATGGGAAACGATTCCTAAAGTCATTTGAATGTTTATTCCTTTAAACCACATTTGATTTGGTTGGAATAAAATAGTTGTCATTGTTTTCTAGTTTACTATATCATTTTGTCCATTTTCACATTTTATCCTGAATTTTTTTTTTTTTGAAACAGGGTCTTGCTGTATTGCCCAGACTGGAGTGCAGTGTCATGATCTTCTTGGCTCACTGCAAACTCCACCTCCTGGGTTCAAGGTATTCTTCTGCCTCAGCCTCCCGAGTAGCTGGGATTACAGGGACCCACCAACACGCCTGGCTAATTTTTTTATTTTTAGTAGAGACGGGGTTTCACCATGTTGGCTACGCTTGTCTCAAACTCTGGACCTCAAGTGATCTGCCCTCCTCAGTCTCCGAAAGTGCTGGGATTACAGGCGTAAGCCACTGCACCTGGCCTGAAATTTTTTTTTTAAACAGTCTTGCTCTGTCACTCAGGCCAGAGTGCGGTGGTGCAGTCTCACTCACTGCAACCTTTGCCTCTGGGCCTCAAGCGATCCTCCCACCTCAGCCTCTTGAGTAGCTGGAACTAGAAGCATATGCCACCACCCCAGCTAATTTTTGTATTTTTTGTAAAGAGCTTTTGCCATGTTGCCCAGGCTGGTCTCAAATTCCTGGATTCAAGAGCTCTGCCTGCCTTGGCCTCCCTAAGTGCTGGAATTACAGGTGTGAGCCACTGTGCTTGGCCATGAATTTTTCATGTCACTTTGATGTGAACCTTTTTCTCCCCTTAACTGTTAGTGGAATACCTATATTTCTAGTGGTTTTTATATCTCTCACTTGAGAATTTTCATAACTGCTTGGAGCTTAATGCTTTATTTGTCTGTTATTTACTAGTAGAGTCTGGTTGTTTAGAATGTTCTATGAATTCGTCTCAATGCTTCCCTGGAAGGCTGAGTGTAGTTTTATAATTAATCACTGTGATTTTGTAAAAAGTAAATTATACATTGGAGTAAATTATACATTCAAACTATTCTGTTGAAAATGTGCCCAAGTTAAACCAGACATAAATTCATGTTTTACTTTTTTCTTGCAGGCCTAGCTATGTTGCTGTGACATTTTATCTCACCTGAGGTCTCCATGAAGAGATGGCTAGATATAAGGTAAAGTAAAAAAGGAGACAACCTGAAATAAAAGAAATTAAGTAGCTGACATATCTTCAACCGAGAGACAGTGAGGGATTTTTTTTCCCCTAAGTCTTAATGAAGCAATGATAAAGCCTTACCTGTTATTAGGTTTTCTCTGTTTATTTTTGCTTCCCATTTCAGTTTCCCTTATTCTCAAACAAATCTTTTAAATGCGTCTTTCAAAGCACATTTCTATTTACATTTTACATTTTCCTATTCAAAATCCTCAGTGGCTTTGCAAGGTCTACAGATTCTTCATTCTTTCCCCAACCCTCCCAAGTATTTTTTCCTGGATTTCAAGCTTTAAGTGGTACTTCTCTGCTAATTGAATCCAAATGTGTCTGTCCCAAGCATAGACCAGGTTTTCCCAGAGGTGTATGTAGAATTACAGTACTTATACATTAGCAACAGACTTCATTATTGCTGACTGAACCTTTGATTTAGTGAGCAAGTTCTCAGCATGCTGATTTTGAATCCATTTTAAGGGTCCAAACCCTTGTGGCAGTGCAGTGTGTGAGACTACTCAGACTTACCTGGCTTCCACCTTTGGCAAGTTTCCTAATGTCTATGAGAATGGTACTAATCTTCAAGTGGGGATAAATGGCTTTACGGTAGAATTGTTTGAAAATTTGTTCAGATAACATAGGTAAAATGGCTAGCATAGAGTGAACATACAGTTAGTGGTAATTATGACTGTTTGCTGCCTTCAAGACTTTCTCTAGCTGGCTCCTCCACCAAGAATTTTATGTCCCTTCCCTTATCGTCAAAAATCCTATATTGCCTTAATGTTGTGGTATATCTCAATCTCACCTCCTCCATAAAACAGCACTTAGACATTGCCTTACAAAATTTTTAGATCTTTTATGACCATATTTCTCTTTATTAGTAATCAACTGTATTTCTTTCTCAAACTCAACCTTGATTTTTTTCTTCAACTGATATTTTTGAACAATGCTTTCGTCTTTGTTTTGAGCTCATAATGGTACTTTGTTTAAAACACTTCAATAATGAATTAAATGAAGTTTTAATTTTTTAAAAAATAGACAAAATAGCAAAGTTTAGATGGCAGTAAAACAAAACAAGTTGGAGTATCCCAAAAATGATTCTGGTCACACTGATTATGCAAATAGTTTATTATAAATAATTAGTGATGTTTCTTCTTTACCATTATAAAAAATAGATGTGTGTGCAAAAATATCTCTAATTTTATAACGCCATATTCACAATCGACTAATAATTGTCACATTCCTCGAAAACTTTCTCCATGAAACTCCATGTTTATGTATGTGTATAGAGCTTTTTCGAATATTGACTTCTATACCGTTATCATATTTCTCTTGAGCATTATCTAACTGCATTTAATACAATTGAATAATTTTTTAAAATCCAAGAGAATATTATTAGTTCATAAATAATATTCAGTATCAAAATTAGTGAAACACGGATATAGTGACTATCTGCAGAGTATTGGACTAGGTCTGTCATACAAATTGTGAACCCAAGCAAGCTGTTCTACTCTGACTCTGGCAAGAGATAAGATATTTATTCTTTGAGAAAATTAAACTGCATTTTAAATTGTAAAAAAGAAAGAATATTCAGGCCTAAATAGCGTTAGGTCACTCTAAGGTTTTGATTAATGTAAAAGTTTATTCATACGTTTGCTTTTACAATTTATGCTGTGTTAGATTAGAAGTAGATTTTCATGTCTAATATAATATTTTCCCCATCTACATTTTTTTCCAAACTCTTGATGTCATTTTTTTCTACCTAATAGACACAAACCCCTTTGTTTAAATTCATTTTTATATAGGAGAAAAAAAAAACCTTCACATCAAATAAGGGGAATAATAACTAGTATTTTTCTAGTATTATTTTTTCAGTGAGGGGAATTTTCAGCATGAAGTGAAATTTTTTAGAAAATAACAAATGAGAGCTTTTTTGATGCTGTTTTACAAGGTGATAAAAGTATACAAATTTGGGGACAGTGATGTACCTACCTGTGACTACCTTGCAGGTTTCCTGAAAGTTGTACCAAAATATTTTGAACACAGTGTATTCACAATGTTGTGAAAATTGGTTAAGAACTACAACAAGCAAGGTGCCTTTCTCTTCTTGAAAGTAATTCCAAGAACTGGAAGTTCCATATCCATCTCATTTCTGAAATGAGACAGTCTTCTCAGTAATAGAAAAATGTTCAACAAGTAAAGGGTTTAGATGTGCCTGTGTGGTCAGATGTATGTTGTGTCACAGCATGCCTTACTCATGTTGCATAATCTATTCAGAAAGCATGCCTCAGTCATCTGAGTGGAACATATCAATGTGTAAAATTGGAGTTACTCTTTAGAACTGAAGCAAGCTTTAATAGATGCTGCGCGAGCTTCTGAGACTAGACACCATGAAGATTCTCTGGGCTATTTCATTAACAAATTGTATCTCTGCAGCCTGCATTTCTCTACATATTTATTGAACAGATAATAGGAAATGACTACTTTTTTGTGAAGTCGTAAATAATATGGCAGAAGGATATTAAATGCACTGAGATGTGACAGAAGAACTAAAGCTTGTGGGTTTTAGAATTTTATGATACAAGCCTTTTTTTGTTCCATGAGTACATGTAGAGTACACAGATATATTTGAATTGTTTATGTGGACAATTATAAATTTGACATTGCAGCTGCTGAAATGAGACTATCTCAACCCCAGAACTCCTTCCTGTACTTTTTACTGAAATACCCCTTACTGAAGGGGTTTACTAGAGAGAGAGAGAGGAAAAAAAATCTCTCTTAGCCGTATCCATAGTGCAGCTTCAAATGATGCAAAACGTTTTATGATTATAAAGGTAGTTTTATGGCCATGCTTCTCATAATCACTGTATGGCTCCTATAAAGGTCATAGGAGGGCCCTGGATTTTCTAGTCTAGCAAAACTTTATCCTGTTTACTGAAATAGTTCCAAGCAGTGCCATGCCGAGATGATACATTACCGTTCTTACTGCTATCAGCATGAGAGCTCTTTCAGTTTGTCTTTTTGAGAACTTAGCCGGATTTTACAATTATTTTTAACAGTAAGTGAAGAAAAACTCAAATAGAGATAAAATCACAGAGTTAAGGTTTCCAGTGGCCTAGGCATTGTACTTGTTTTTTATTATCACAAACAATTGCCTTGAATTATATTGGTCCATACAATTTGTTGACTCAGATGTTGTTTTCAGTTGTTACTAATTAGAGATACATGCCGTAGATATAATCATTTTGGTTGTCTCATTAAAAAGTCATATTGGTCTTGTTCAAAGAAGTGTGGGACAGGAGAAAATTGCCTTGCAGGCAGGTATATCTAGAATAAATTTTGTCCGTGGCCAATTATCAATTGTGTAAATGATAAGTTGTTTAACTTCTCTGAGACTTAGTTTCCTCACCTGAATAAAGAATAAAGGATTCTTATTTAACAAATTAACTTGAACACATCTCTACCCCCTTTCTGAGTTTCTCATTAAACTAAAAGCAAATGAATTTTGAACTATACAAACCTACAAGGAAAAAGAGACTTAGAGATAGAAGATAACAGCAAATGAATGTTTATTAGAAGATTTTTAAAAATGGGCTGGGAAATATATGGGCAATGGCAAATGACTCAGTGGATTAGAAAAGCCAAGAAGACCTAAGTGCTTTTTACAAGGAACACAAAACAAGACACCAAAGGCTCAATAAATGGAGATATTTGGTATTTTGGAAGACATGAGTGGGTAATGACTTAAAGGTCATTATGGGAAGAGCTAGATCTTGTGATCCCACTGTCTCAGCTGTGCATCCATGCAATCGCTCTTCGCAGATTGTGGCAAAATATAAGATGTTTATCCTTTGGGGAAATCCAAGAAAACCTTTGAGGGAAGAGAACAGAGGTGAGACACCATACTGAAAATAAGAGTATTTACAGAAGGCATACTTAATATTTTATATGTGACTGGATGTAGCTCTAGAATAAAAGAAAGCAATGTGCATGAGAATGAGTTTCTCTGGTAAATAGTTTAAATAGAAAACATTTTCTATTATTAATAGAAAACATTAAATATATATATATATTTAATTTAGTTGAAAACAACCCCCCTCCACATATATGTATAATTCTGACACAGATCATTATGTGCCAGCTCTGTTCTAAGAACCTCACAAGTATTAACTCATATAATCCCCATCATCACCTTATAAGGTGGTGTTATTGACTGGACTTCTATCTTCAGATTCACTTAACCCTTCTAATCCAATCTCTGATCTTGTCACTCTCTAGTTTAAAACTAGTCCCCAACAGCTCTCTGTATACAATAAAACTGAAACTTTAAATTTTGGCATACATGATCCTTCATTGTTTACAAACCAGTCACAGGGAATTTCTTTCTATAGGCCAAAGTCTCTCATAATGATTTGCCTTTACACACACTGTTGCTTCTAGTTTTTACTCTTTGAAATCTTGTGTACTTACAAGTTTTTACTGTGTCTCCAAATCTCAATTTTCACTTCTTCTTTCATTCCTTTCCTGATTCCCTCAAGAGGGAACACTGAGTACTTTACTTCCATGCTAGCAGAACACCTCAGACGTGTTCCTATGATAGCACTGATGGCACTTTCACTGTACTCCTGAGAGAGGGGATGGGATGGAGGAAAAGACAGAATCACATTAGTAATACACAATGTTAATTTTATAGTGAAATGCTTTAAAATATGTAAATAAAGAATAAATGTTCTATTAAAAACTAAGTTACTTGTGTTAGTCTAAAATTGCAAGAATTATAGAATAATAACAAATACAGTCATGCAACTGGTAATTCTATTTCAGTTAGTAGCACAACATACGTTATTTACAGATTCTAAGGACAACGATGAACAATTTAACTTGATTTATCCTCCATTATATTTTTCTTTAAAATAATTTTTTATTATATTAAGATAATTGGCATCTGTCACCTACGATTTGCAAAATACTCATATAAATGTCTGGCTTACAACATGCAGAATAATATATTCAGAAGATTGAGTCTGTTTCTGTGCCTTTATTTCATACTTGGAATTAATAGTAAAAATAATTGTGTTTAATGTGATTAAAGAAAAACTAATGTGAATTGTAGAAAGCTATATAGGCTGGTCATGGTGGCTCACGCCTGTAATCCCAGCATTTTGGGAGGCTGGAGCGGGCAGACCACTTGAGGCCAGGAGTTCGAGACCAGACTGGCCAACATAGTGAAACCCCTTCTGTACTAAAATTACAAAATTAACTCAGCATGTTGGTGCATGCCTGTAATCCCAACCACTCGGGAGGCTGGGGCACAGGAATCACTTGAACCTGGGAGGTGGAGATTGCAGGGAGCTGAGATTGCGCCACTGCACTCCAGCCTGGGCAACAGAGGGAGACTTTGTCCAAAAAAATAAAAAGAGAAAAGAAAACTGTATCTTACATGTATTGCTTGTATTTGTATGTATATATACATGTATGTATGTATATGTATATGTGTGTATATATAATAGTGAAGTATATATTACAGTTTATATTTTGTTAAGTTGGCAAATAGATTGATTGTCTTCTCATTTTCATGACATACCCAGTTTGTTTCCTTTTCTCATTTAGGTTCCTGATTAACAGAGCGTAGACATGCTGCATCTTCCTATTAGCGAAACTGTGCTCTTTAAGAATTTTTGCTGACACAAGCAGAATTTTTGTGGCTTCTTAATAAAAATGCATATTTTAAAGGTGGTATTTTGCACAGTTTTGTAAATAATTATGCAAACTGCCTTTGTTATAAAAATCAGAGAAAAGAAGTACAACAGAAATAGTTCAAACATTTGCCAACACTTTTCATTACAATGATAGTAAGACTTTAATTAATTATAGAGGCAATTGGGATAGAATAGGACATTGAGGAAATAGCATTAATCTGAGGAAGACTGGGAGTGAGCCCAGAGTTTCCAAAATGCCCCCTTTTAATAAAAGCAGTGGAAGCAACTGTTTTTAGTAAAAGCAATGTGGTTAGTATTTATTAACCCCAACATTACCATAGCTATTCTGAATGGATTATCTCCTTTTTTTTAACTTTTAAGTTCAGGGTACATGTGCAGGTTTGTTACATAGGGTATACTTATGTCATGGGGGTTTTTGCACAGATTGTTTCGTCATCCAGGTGTTAAGCCTAGTACTCATTAGTTATTTTTCCCAGTCTTCTTCCCCGACCCTCTACCCTCCAAAAGTCCCCAGTGTATGGTGTTTCCCTCTATGTGTCCATGTGTTCTCATCATTTAGCTTCCACTTACAAGTGAGAACATGCTGTATTTGTTTTCTCTTCCTGTGTTAGTTTGCTAAGGATAATGGCCTCTAGCTCTATCCATGTCCCTGCAGAAGACATGTTCTGTTTTTTTTTTTTTTTTTTTTTTTTTTTTTTGAGATGGAGTTTAGCTCTTGTTCCCTAGACTGGAGTGCAATGGCATGATCTCGGCTCACCACAACCTCCACCTCCCGGGTTCAAACAGTTCTCCTGCCTCAGCCTTACGAGTAGCTGGGATAACAGGCATGCGCCACCACGCCTGGCTAACTTTGTATTTTTAGTAGAGATGGGGTGTTTCTACGTGTTGGTCAGCCTGGTCTCCAACTCCTGACCTCAGATGATCTGCCCACCTCGGCCTCCCAAAATGCTGGGATTACAGGCCTGAGCCACTGCGCCTCGCCCTTAGTTTTTTGTTGTTGTTGTTTGTTTATTTTCTTTTTAATGACTGCATAGTATTCCACGGTGTATATGTACCACGTTTTCTTTATCCAGTGTATCATTATTGATGGGCATTTAGGTTGATTTTATGTTCTTATTGTGAGTAGTGCTGCAATGAACATGCACATACGTGTGTTTTTATAATAGAAATATTTATATTCCTTTGAGTATATACCCAGTAATGGGATTGCTGGGTCAAACGATATACAACAGGTATTTTTTTAGCCACATTTTATAGGAAAAGCAAACTGACACAAAATTGCAAAGTATGTACTAAGTTCATGTAGCTAGCAAGTGATTTGTAGAAGATACCTGGAAAGGATATTTGATTCAGATTTTTATATTTCTAAGTTGACATTCATGGCTATGGCGACAAAAATTCATAGATTCAGCCTCAAAGAATTACTTAAATTCTTCACTATTTTTCCCAGGTGTTCACTGTCTAACTCCTTCAGTAATAGTTCTAGCTTAGCCTTGAGTGAGTGAGCATAAAGAGGCACTATCATCCATGAAATTACAGAAGATAACACTCAGATATATAGATACTGGTAGTCCTCGGAATAATAGCTACAAAATAAGTTGCATTTGGAGATATGGATGGATTAATCTGTAGTTGGCCTACTGTTCACCAACTATTTTAAGATCAAAACGGAAAACTTTTGGCCTTTTTTAAAAAGACTGATGACATCCTTCCCAACATTTGTTGCGGATCTGACTTCCAGCTCTGACAACATTACCCATTCTAGAAGCATCTCTACTGTGACAGTTTAACCACTATGAGGGCTTTTCCGTTGCAGGAATCCGATGATGGGGATTTCCGTAGGGAGTCTGTTCCACTTGGAACTTAATTAACCCCATGGTGCCCATGGGGCCAAACACTGTCTGCCCTATTTCATACTTTCATTTTTCTTTGTGATCTCATGAGATTTTCTTTATCTGGCTTGCCACAAAAGTTGAATTGAAACGTATCTAGATAAGAGATGCTTGTGGTATAGAAATTTAGGTTGCTAATACTGACTGGGAAACTTATCTTAAACAAATTGATAAAGATAGTTGTTCATCTTATTATCATAATACAATATTTATATTGTATATGTATATAAATGTATGTATGACAAATAGATACATTTGTTTCATTATAAAGGTAGGCAGCTTGTTTCATTATAAAGGTAAAGACATTTTGGAAAGGAAAGCCTTTGTTCAATTTTTTGTGAAAATAAATATTATTAAAATTTTAAAAGTACATTGTAATAATTTTAAACATAGAAAGCATAGTTATAGTTGATTTAAACCAGAATTTTCTGTGTCTCCCTCTTTCTGTTCAGTTAGTAGCAGCAAGATCTGAATGGCAAGGATAGAATGATGCCTTGAAGTAATAGCAGCTGGGGCTGTGTGTTGAGTGCCATAGGCTGCTTTGTTGGTAGTTTCCAAATTCTAGGTCTGTCTCTGCTGGTAGAATACTGAAGCATTGCTCTTCTTTAGAAAACTCTGCTCAAGATGTCTCCTGGGATTTTTTTTTTTTTTTCGTAGATTTAAAGAACAGTATCCTTCTTTGGAAACATGCAATATTTTTAGAATCCTGTGATATTCTACTGTAAGACATAAGCCAACAGTGTATACATCCCTATCCAGGAAGTTGAATAATAAGTAATCCTGGGGATATAAACCTCTATTTTAAACCTTTGTAAGGACACTTTTATTTCTTCAGAAAAAGCCAGCATCATCTGAGCTTCTACTCGCTTCAAAAAGAGTCCTATACTAGGGTTTAAAAAATCAACAAATGCAGCAGTAAAGAGAAGTATTTAGTTTCAGTGAATTTATTTCTTTTTGAAATAACTGTTGTACAAAATATATAGGTAATATTTTTATTTTCAAAATGCATTTTTTGATTCGATTAAGGCGAAGAGAAAAGATAATATGGTTCTCTTTTTTCCCCAACTCTAGGTTAAAAGACTAATTAGTAAAATTGATAATGTATGGACAGTGTGGGAGAATAAATACATAATCAAATTAGTGCTTAGTAATTATTTGTCATTTCATACATTTTATTCTGTTTATACTGCACTACAATAAAGAAGAAATTATAAATCCTATTTTATGTACAGAGAAACAGACTTTAGAGGCTTGACTGGTCATTCATACATCTACTGTATGTCAGGGCCCGTATAAGCAGTGAATCTGTGTACAGCATAAAGAATGCCTGAATAATTACAAATTTGTTATGTATGTAGTTTAGTATTACAGTACAAAGCAGTGCATAATGGTAGTGCATTGTCAAGATAAAGGTCATGTAACTTGAAATCTATAGTAGTGTCTACGTAGATGTGGATAAATCCACATTGAATGTGAAAGTATACAAAATGTTATTTAAAAAAATTTAGTATGTTAAATTTTATCTCTTCATTAGCTGCTATACTTTGCAAGCTTAAGTCATAAAGCTCTTTATTGAAATAATGCATGTTATCACCACTGAAATTTTTCTTAAAAGAAAGTATGCACAGCATACACATGCGCACATACACACACATACACGATCTATGGAAGATATAAAAAGTACAATTGTTGAAAGATATATGGAAGTAAATTATCAATTTACCAATTGATTACAGCTTAGTTCAACTTAAATTGCTCTGTAAAGGGAAAAAAGCATCTATTCATATGATTTATTTCAGATCCATGTAAGCTTGAAAGAGTCAAATCTCTCTGAGCATTTCATTATGGTTTCTGCTGTCTTCCACCTTCCCAATCACCATTCATTGACTGGCTTACCTGTCAACCACAAAGGGGGAGTTTGAACAGACCTGGGAGTTTTCTGGGGGAATTTGTGTATCTGTGAGAAACAGTACTTGACTTCATATTTACTAAACCTGAATCTGAAAAATCCTTTTTCTACGTAGCATGGATGCTTCTCATTATCTCTAGGTGGTTAAACCGTAAGGGTATTTTTACAGTAACACAGTGGAACCAGAAACAATGTAAACCTTGAATTTTGCACAGGAAAGCAAAGGGCTAAGGAGCAGAATGACACCTACATTGTATACTTCTCCAGTGAATCTCTGTATTGATTATTTTGCCAGATACAGAAAATAACACACATAGTGCCTATGAAATTTTTGACAAATTCTGGTGTCACCATTATGGGATAGTTCTGAAAGCCCCCAGAAAGTCAGTCACTTTAAATAGTCCCCTTCTATCAGCATATTGTGAATTTCATAGTCATAAATCATTGTTGTCAATGTAGGGAAAGTCAAGCAGTGAGACATGAAATGCGGTTTTTCCATGAGGGTGTGTGTGTGTGTATAATACTTGAGATTTTTAAGACACGGCGAAATGGACTAAAAATTTGATCCATTGAAAACTGATGAAAATTGAAGATGATTGAATCTTTAGGTAACATTTCCAAAGATGTTTGTGGATATATCAGAATTCCAGATTTCTGGAGGGAGGAGACATGCATTGAAACACAAGGAAGGAAAGTATACAAAAATGAATTCATACATAACATTAAAAATTCATTGATGGTGCTCAAAGGAAGAAAAGGTAGAAATATTTATTCCAAAAAACTAAATACATTCATGGTTCATAATAGATCATAACAAACTAAAATTTGGCATTTATCTTCCGTTTTAGAAACCTAAAATAGCTATACTCTTACATTTGCCTCAACATCTCTCTGAAGATTTGGAAATCCAGCTGCTTCTGCTTTCTGTACCACTTCTCTTTGTGCCTATTAAAATTCCAATTTTGCTTTGAGAGAAAGAGGAGGATTCTACTTCTCAGAATATTTAGCTAGCTATGTGATGCAGAGGCAATTTTCAGATTTATGTTCTTATCACTGCTTCTGTAAGCTCAATTATTTTAACAAGGTCTTTCCAGTTTCCCCTAATGCTTTTCATAACTACCTTGAACTTACATTTAAATCAGAACTCATTTTTGAAATAACTCATTTATCCTAGACTTTTGAAGCTTTCAGCATCACATGTGGATGAAGTTACTGTTTCTATGTGTAAAAGTTTGGTGTAAAGGTTTCCTTTGTATTCTAATGGATTTATTAAGGGTTAGCCAAAGCCACTCATGTAAATTTTAGGTTTGCATTTTTATTAGTTTATTTTCAATTTGTGTTGACATATTGTCCACTTACTCTGATTACAATGAAAAAAGACTAAACTAAGCCTTTAAAACAGGTGTACTAGAGGTGTCCATGTGTAAATTTTTTCATTTGACCAAGAATGGCATCTTTTTTTGTTGTACTGAATTATAGTACTTTATGTTCAGGATTAAAAAAATCAGATTGTGACATCCTAATTGCAAATAATTTTTTTTCTTTTCTTTCCACCTTCCCTTGCCTTCCCTTGCCCTTGCCCTTGCCCTTGCCCTGCCTTCCGGTGTGAGCTACCACTCTGGGACCTAATTGAAGATAATTTTTATGAATCATTTATATATTCAATGCTTTATTGAACAAAAGTATATATATATATATATGTCTCAAACTTTTTCAATAAACTGTTAGGAATATTTTGATTTGCTTTATTATGAATTGTAAATGTTCTGGAAAAAACATGAAAATGATGGCATCAAATTCTCTAACATATGCATTAATTGTAAATTAGGTAATTTTTGTATTAATATTTCATTAACCTTTACAGTATTTCAACCACTATGTTTATATATCATACCTAACTCATCGGCAATTGTGTCTTTAATTATTACGTTTTTCTCCAAAAGAGGAAAGCATTATACTTTTTATGTATTCAGCTATGCATAGTGTGAATTATGTATCATTTACCAACAACATCTCATTCTAATTAAAAGTACCTATTTACATTATTTAGTTCTAATATACCTTATTAGTTATAAGTTACCCAAAATTTAAGGATAGGTTTAGAATACTGCAAAGTGCAACAAATTGGTTTTCATCCTTATACTTCATCCCCATTTGATTTGTGTGACTCTGTGATATGGCTGAGATTACAGTATATGGCTTCAGAAATTAAATTGTCTTTAGAGATTATTGCTACTGTGCGTGTGTAATTAAGTGTTCTCATTACTGTCTATAAAGCCGTAAAACCCCACAATTTTATGGGAAGAATATAAAGCCAATGATTTCAAATCAATCAGTTGGAGAGAATTCTGAGATGTTCCAAGAATTCGTTTTGTGAAAAACTGTAAGATACACAAATCTTCCTGCAGTCAGCCTAGATGGATAAAGTAGTAAAGGCTCTGCCATATTAATTAAACAGCATTGACTAAGCACCTGCTGTGCATTTGCCACCATGTTCTCTGAGGTGTGAGGGTTGATGTCAGAGATATCAGAGGGTTATGAAATGTTAGATTTGAAAAGAATTTTAGAGAAAATCTTGGCTAATTTTTCTTTTTTATTGCTGAGACCTGGAAAACGCAAATGGCTTCAGTTCTCACATCTAAAATTAGTATCAACACTAGAATTAGAATGCACAAGAGAAAACAAAATTATATTGACTGGACCTAAGAGTCAGAGTGGGTGTTGGGTTGACTAGAGATAGTAAAGTGTAAACTGTACAGATTACATAGTGATGCCATAGGAAGCAAAGTCAAAGAATGACTACATATAAAATTTGATTTTTACCACTAAGTCTGGATCATAATCCTAGGCTCTTTGAGAAATAATGTCAAATACACTCATTGATTCTATATGAAAGATGAATAGCATCCTCTGTGAATTGGGGCACTCATAATGACCAAGACTGTGCTGAATCAATTAATACTTTTATAATACTTTAAATTTAATAAATTATAACATTCACAAATGTTATGTTTTGTAACATATTTATTTACTTCGATAGCTTTGTTACTTGTTCATATGGCCTGGAAAATTCCTTGAAATAACTCGATGGTGTTCTAAATCCAGAGATTGAGAACAAAATAAAAGCTGATGAGAAAGTTTTTCTTCAGTGGTGTATTTAACATTTTAGTGCTTCAGGATTAACTTCCTGGTCTCATATTATGAAGAAATACCGGGAAGGAAATACTTTTTACTAATATAAACAAAGTTCCTATTGAATACTAGCATATCAGATTCTAAAGATGGCTTTTCACATGTTTCTACTGATCTTTGGAACAATGCATTAAACATTTAGAAACAAATAGAACATCATTCACATGTTGGGTGAATAGGAAGATTAAACATAACAATAGGAAGATTAAACAAACTAACCTTATGGTAAACTTCAAATAGTGTAAAGATGATTTGTAGTTTAAAATATTCACCTATAATTTTTTACTATTATCATCACTACAATTCAACAGATTCGCTCAGTTTTCCTTTCACCTGTTACTTCTCACTCCTCTCCTTCCCTATCATAGTTTTACTACATGGAAGCATCAGAGCATTTAATTTTATATTTTCTGAGCTATGTTTCCTTCCCATTAAGGTAGTTAATAGAGATGACTCTATTATCTTTCTTCCTGAATGAACTATAAGTTTGCTATTTGGTTTTTTTCTTATTTCCTCTAAGGCCCTAAAATAATCTCAGGCATCCCTCCAAAATCATTGTGGAGTAACAAGGGCATAGCTATAGAGGTACTTTTTTATTTTCAATATACAAGTTGTAGAAAAGAATTACACATTTTTAAACAAACAAAAAAAGCTCAAAATGGGACACATACCTTGCATTCACTCTTCCATCACATATACCTTCTATATTAGAATAGACATTCTTATTAACATTAGACACAGGCTCTGGGCATTCAAATTTGTTCATACAGTAGATAATGTTTTAGAAATATTGGTTATGAAAAGGAAGGAGAATTGGATACAGCAACATGGAAGCAAGTTCTTTTTCTGCTTCTAAAGGCAGGTCAAAACAACGCTCTTGCTCGTATATCTAAAACGTACCATGTTTTTATCTCTTCTTGATTTAAGTCATTGAAATAACACAGTAATTTCAAACATTTCAGAATCATTTCAAAAATATTATCAAGGTAATTAGGTAGCCAAGAAAATTAAGTTGTGTCAAGAGACTAAAGATATAATTCAATGTAATTATAGTAATTTTTCCATCAAGTCTTAATGTAAACATTTTGCCCTCCAATTAACATA
Source organism: Rhinopithecus roxellana (assembly GCF_007565055.1). Classification (NCBI taxonomy): domain Eukaryota; kingdom Metazoa; phylum Chordata; class Mammalia; order Primates; family Cercopithecidae; genus Rhinopithecus; species Rhinopithecus roxellana. The sequence goes on along the minus strand of NC_044567.1, from coordinate 12,376,757 downwards.
GTAGAAGCCATATAATCAATATATTTTATGTTTTAATTCTATATATTCTAATTAGTATCATGCTACTTTGAAAGCAATGTGTAACTTTTTGTTTTTTGTTTATCTTTAACATGCAGAGTTCAGTTGGTTAGCATTGAATGTTAGAGTACATATATTAGTTGAGACCTGTGAAAATGCAAAAGTGCAAGACTTATTAATCTGATTTAAATAAATACTGAAATTAAAATGTATTAAGTCATTCAGTCTACCTGAGTGATCCTGTTTCACCTTGTGCCTTGTCAGTCAGTACCACTTGTACAATAACAAACATTGGAAAAACTTGAATTGGGAGTATGTGCCAGACACTGGAGATACACAGAAATTGAGTAGGGAAGACAGGCACATAATATAGTAATATAAGTATAATAATGGATTATATGGAAGTACAGAGGTGTTACAAAGTAAGTTATTATATCTGCAAAGCAGAGTTAAGGAAAGATTAACTTCCAGAAGAAGTGTTACTTTAGCCTAGTACAATGGATGTGACTCTACCATTGTCTAAGACTGGAATGGGCACCCAGAGACTAGCAGATGTGAAACCTGTAAGTGTGAGAATTTGGTATGTCTAAGGAATGGTAAGTGATTCAGTGTGTGTGAAGCTTACAGTGCAACCAGGGTGAAGAGATGTAGGTAGCAAATTAGGGAAAAGGCCTTTCCACTCTACAAAAGGACTTCACTTTATCCTGTCAAAGACAGGATCACTAAGAAATTTCAAGCCAAGGAATAACAATGTAGCTGCACTTCGGAAAATTGATTGAAGCAGGGTTGACACTGAAAGCAGAAAAGCCAATTAAAAGTTTATTATAGTGGTTTCAAAGGAAGAAAAAGAGTGAAGATGTAGTACAGAAGAGAGACATTTTGAGAAAGCAAAAGCAAAGAACTAAGAGTGTAAGTGGAAATAGGAGTTAGAGGAAGGGAGGTGATTGCTCTGTCGCTAACCTGGCTGATAAAGTCAGGGGTAGAACCCTTAATCAAAATATAAAAATGCAGGAAGAGCAAGTTTATTGGAGAAGGTAAGTTCATTGGGGGTATATTAAGGTTAAAGTTTCTGTGGAAATGTAAGCTTCCTGTAAGGAAATACGAAAGAGTGAAGAATTTTTCAGTGGGCTTTTGTTTCCAAGCTTAGAATCTAGGTCAGAAGTGAGTGAGTGAGTGACAGTGCTGAATTCATAATACCTTCTCAGCATTAAATACTAACCTTTTTTTCATGTATGTGTACATTTGTAAATTAATCCATTCAAGATAATTTTGTAGATTTTTGCTATGTAGGCACTGTATATCTATCAGTAAAGAACACAGCCTCAGCCGTCTACTATTTTAGTAGGAAATACCAAGAAGTAAACTAATAATCATAATAATGTGTGATGAGTTCAGATTTACATTCTCATATGTAGTTACATCTATATGTGTTTTTTTCTGTATTCATCTTTGGATTTTGTTTTGTTTTTGTGTTGTTACGTTGCTCAGGCAGGTCTTGAACTGCTGACCTTAAGCAATCCTGCCTCAGCCTCCCAAAGCTTCGGTATTACAGGCATGAGCCACTGCTCCTAGCCTAGGATTATTTATTTGTTAGAAAGTTACTGATTTCTAACATAAGCTATCTAAGGGCTTAATATGTTTGGATATCAATATGCTTTGTTTATTTAACAATTTATTGTCCACTTCTTATATTTGAATATTACTTGTTTTTCTTGTTATTGAAACTACAAAAATGTGTTTATACTTTTAAAATATCTCATATTAGAGATTACAAAGGTGAAAGTACATTGCATTGTGCCTAACATGGAATATACACACAAGCAACATTTTTTTCTTCCATTTATTAACTTTGCTCTGGAGTCCTTTTCTTTACACATACTGCCTAATGTTCTTTTTATGTCCAACATGCTTACTCTTCCATATTTCATGATTAAGCCTTTTATAAAGGAAACCAAATTTTGGGTATCTTTCTGTCCTCACCAACCTAATCACAGTTAATCATTTCTCAGTAAGTATTTGTTGAATACTCAGATTATAACATTCAGAAGATGCTAAAATACATAAAATATGTTCCAAGTGTAGTATGGAACCTCAGAGAAGATGATGTTAATATTAATGAGAAAATATGAGTAGGAAATTCCCAGAGAAATAACTACAAAAAATGATAAGGATATTGCAAGCAGAGAGAACAAGTTAATGATTCATAGGCATTAAATTATGTGTATTAAAAACAAAGTAAAAAATCACAAATACCTTTAAATTTAGAAAATAAAACATCAAGTAAATTAAATATTTATATTGCAGTGCAAAAACTTTTTTTAAAAAAAGCATAATTAAAATCGATGGAGGAAAAAAGATGTTCTAGTTCGTAGCACTTTTCTATGTCAAATATAAGCTACTTGGATTTAATAGTCATATAACATTTAGAAATATAAAGTAAATCAACAGCCACTTGTTCTCTATTACTTTGCAGATGGCAAAACTGAGACTCACGAATATAAATTCCTTCACATAAGTAGCACATTCTCAGTGACAGGTTAAAAACAAAACCCAACTCCCTTTCTTGGTCTACTGCTCTTTCTGCTACACATCATTGACAGGTATAGCATACGTTCAAGTTTATAGTATTTTAAGGAATACAGCTCATAAAGCAAACACAATTATTTCTAGTCATTTCTAATGTAACTTATGGTTGTGATTCTACAATTTTGCATAGGTTGCATAATGAGATGTTATGCATATTTCAGATTTTTTTTCATTTACGAAGGAAATATTTATTTTAATTTTGTCACTGGCATCGTCTAACATTTAAAAAATCTCCATATCCTGTTCTCTGGGTGTTAACTCCATTTAAGAATGAAAGATGGCACTCCTCTGTGTTAGCTAGTTGTTAGCATTTCCTATGTCTTGAGTAAAACTCAGTAGCTTTATCTTTTGATAACAGAAAATCTGTTTGAATAACCCCTGCTCGAACTAGACTACAAGGCTACGTAACCAAAACGCATGGTACTGGACCAAAACAAGAGATTAGACCAATGGAACAAACAGAGTCCTCAGAAATAATACCACACATCTACAGCCATCTGATCTTTGACAGACCTGAGAGAAACAAGAAATGGGGAAAGGATTCCCTATTTATAATGGTGCTGGGAAAATTGGCTAGCCATAAGTCAAAGCTGAAACTGGATCCTTTCCTTACTCCTTATACAAAGATTAATTCAAGATGGATTAGAGACTTAAAGGTTAGACCTCATACCATAAAACCCTAGAAGAAAACCTAGGTAGTACCATTCAGGACATAGCATGGGCAGGACTCATGTCTAAAACCCCAAAAGCAACAGCAACAAAGCCAAAATTGACAAATGGGATCTCATTAAACTGAACAGCTTCTGCACAGCAAAAGAATTACCATCAGAGTGAACAGGCAACCTACAGAATGGGAGAAAATTTTTGCAATCTACTCATCTGACAAGGCTGATATCCATGACCACAAAGAACTCAAACAAATTTAAGAAAAAAACACCCCATCAAAAAGTGGGCAAAGGGTATGAACAGACATTTCTCAAAAGACATTCATACAGCCAACAGAAACATGAAAATGCTCATCATCACCGCCCATCATAGAAATTCAACCAAAACACAATGAGATACCATCTCACAACCAGTTGAATGCAATCATTAAAAAGTCAGAAACAACAGTGCTGGAGAGGATGTGGAGAAATGGAACACTTTTACACTGTTGGTGGATTGTAAACTAGTTCAACCATTATGGAAAACAGTATGGCAATTCCTCAAGGATCTGAACTAGGTGTACCATATGACCCAGCCATCCCACTACTGGGTATATACCCAAAGGATTATAAATCATGCTAACTATAAAGACACATGCACACTTATGTTTATGCGGACTATTCACAATAGCAAGACTGGAATCAACCAAATGTCCATCTGTGACAGACTGCATTAAGAATGTGGCACATACACACCTGGAATACTATGCAGCCATAAAAAAAGAGTTTGCGTCCTTTGTAGGACATGGATGCAGCTGAACCATCATTCTTAGCAAACTATCACAAGAACAGACACAAAACACCGCATGTTCTCACTCATAGTGGAAACTGAATAATGAGATCACTTGGACTCGGAAGGGGAACATCACAACCAGGGCCTATCAGGGTGAGGGGGGAGGGGGAGGGATTGCATTGGGAGTTATACCTGATGTAAATGAGGAATTCATGGGTCTGACGAGTTCATGGGTGCAGCACACCACATGGCCCAAGTATACATATGTAACAAAGCCTGCATGTTAAGCACAATGTACCCTAGAACTTAAGTATATTTAAACAACAACAACAACACAAAAACAGCTCATAAGAGCTCTGTAAGGAACTAAGCTATGGAAACTATCAATAAAGACGTGAGCTATTGAACAGACCACCACCAGGTCCAGCTGGGAATACCATGACATTGTATCATGAAATACAAGGGCTGTAGCAGGCAGAATATGACAGGAAGTAATTGAAGAAATTAAGATCAAGTTCTCCATAGGTAATTATGTGCGTAGAGCTTGGTAGGTGCTCACGCGATCTGAGACATATTGAATCTTAGATTTGACACAGTTGCTATGTGGCGTGTTCTCAAACTCACCCAAAAAGGAAAGTCCTCAGGAGGACATGGAACATCTTACAGAATAAATATTTTCAAAAAGTTTTACATGTAATTCAGTTAAAAAATAAATCGCAAGAACTTTAACCATTTTGCTTTTTAAAAGGTTATATTTAAACTTTCAAAAGAAGGCAGCTTTGCATGAAGTGATTAGACAATATGCATATAATGTACTTCCTTTCAAAGATCTGAGTTTGCATATTTTCCATCCCTTCCTGATGAAACAGAGTTGAATAAATACAAGGAAGTCTATAAATGTGTCAAATAGCATATTATGCACCTCATATTTAAATTATTTCCTATAGTGTTTTAATCATAAATTTCTTTAGTTGCTGCATTCAGGATTGGTTCTAGCAGGTTTGTCTAAGTATTGAAATAAGGAACCCTCCTATTTACAGTTTTGGGAGAATCACTCTTCATATAGGTGGAAGGAGGTGGAATTCTAATGTTTACTGGTCTCTATTAAGTATGTTTTAGATAAATGGAGACAAAAACATTTCCAAACACATTCTGAATTTAGTAATAATTAGTTTCCTCCTAAGTTTGTGTGTGAAAACTTATGTTGGCACATCTACATCCAAAGGTTTAATGTCATCCTGTGTTATACCATCTACAGTCTCTAAAGACCTTTTATGTTAATAGTTCACCATGGGTCACCATACTCAACACTCACACTTTTATTTCTAGAATGTAAATTGCCAGAAAAGTAATAGACTGCGTGTTTAAAATCTTTTCTTTTTGATCCAAGTAATGTAGTAAGCGTTGGAGATTGCATAGTTTATTACGTGTTAATAAGAGATTATTTTCAACAAGAGTAACATTCAAATCTAAAAAAAGAATGGCATTTTTCCTCATATCACTTAACAATTATAAATACTTATGTGTAAGTATTTGATTTTTTAAATCCTAGCCCTACCACATCTATTAGACACAAAGGCAACAGATCACATTTGTTTGTTCTGCACTTATTAGATAGTTCGTACATCATTCATTCACCTATCGTGCTTACTAAATGCCCACCAAGGTCTAGGCACTGTTAGAAGTAAAGGTTATGCTGCTGTAAACAAGGCAGATCATATTGCTGCTTCCTGCAGTTTACTTTTCTGTGGGCAAGACAAAAGACAAAGACAAAAAATAACAATACTTATATTTCCATACTATTGCAGAACATGCAAAAAAATTAATATTATTTTAAAAATTTTATATCCATATTCTCATATATCTGAATATAACTATCGCATGACTTTCTTGAGTGTTCTTCTAATTTTTTAGTTTGAAGACAAGATAGAATGTTTTTCCCTTCAACAAGAGCTACCATTAGTCGACTTTACTTATAAATATGCATGAATGTTTACGCACATCTACGCATATTGTTTGTAACTGAAAAAGTCACTTAAAAATAGATTATTATGAGTATCATTGTAATCGCTTTTCTTTTCTTTTGGAATTAAGCCAGAAATTTCTGCCTCTTTGTTATTAGCGGTCAATGAACAAAGTTAAAATGAGTGTCATTTCTCCACTCCCGTCATAAAGTAATTAACATTTATTAATAAACTGGATAAAAAGTTACATTGAATTTATCAGAGTGCTCTTTCTAGGCAGCCAGAAAGAAGATAGGCACCATCTGCATAGGTACATTCTTTATTAGTTCTCTCCAATCAAGTGCATATTTAATATAAATGGCTCTATATTTACAATATAAGTATTTACGTTTCCATACAATGATATTTATAATACATTAACTTAAGAAACCAAAATGGTCCCAAAGATACTTTCTTTATAAGTGTTTATGTGAGCGACCCACCACGTCATTTATCAAGCTCATGTCTTTAAAAAATCAATTTGTACAATTAAGAAAAGTTTGAAAACCAGTGAATCTAATTTCACTGGTAATTGAACTATTATTCTCCTGCTTTCCCTTGATGTCAGCTTTCTTTCCTGCTGTGATACAGGGTTCCTTAGGACCAAAGTTTGACTCCACATAGCAGTACACATCAATGCCACCCAGTGACACAAACTCCAGAAATCTCACCTGAAACCAACACTTTCTTCAAATGGCTGGCTCTATTTTTAAAATACTATCAGTTTTAACTTCCAAGTTATAATTTTCACCCATTAATAAAACTCTTGTGCTGATCCGAACTAACACAGGAACAGAAAACCAAACACCGCATGTTCTCACTCATAAGTGGGAATTGATAAAATGAGAACATAGGCACAGGGAGGAGAAAATCACACACCAGGGTCTGTTAGGGGTGGAGAGTAAGGAGGGAGAGTATTAGGACAAATACCTAATGCATACGGGCTTGAAACCTAGATGGTGGCTTTGATAGGTGCAGCAAACCACCACAGCACATGTATACCTATGTAAAAAACCTGCTCTTTTGCACATGTATCCCCGAACTTAAAGTAAAAAACACACAAACAGCACTGGGCTCATCAATTACTTTGTTTTAAAACTATTATTTTATATGACAAATCAGATAATTACAATAAAGCATTCATTTTATATATCTGAAATCTAATTTAAAATTTCAATTTAATGGCACTATATAAAACCCAGAACTGATTGATCTAACCCTTAAACACCATTTATTCC
>NC_044567.1:12311765-12369375 GCF_007565055.1 Rhinopithecus roxellana | reverse complement strand
GTTGCTCAGGCTGGAGTACAGTGGTGCGATCTCGGCTCACTGCAAGCTCCACATCCTGGGTTCACGCCATTCTCCTGCCTCAACTTCCCGAGTAGCTGGGACTACAGTCGCCCGCCACCATGCCCTGCTCATTTTTGGTATTTTTAGTAGAGATCGGGTTTCACGGTGTTAGCCAGGATCGTCTGGATCTCCTGACCTCGTGATCTGCCCATCTCGGCCTCCCAAAGTGCTGTGATTACAGGCTCGTGAGCCACCACGTCCCGCCGTTTTTTTTTTTTTTGTTTTTGTTTTTTTTTTTTTGAGACGGACTCTGGCACTGTCGCCCAAGCTGGAGTGCAGTGGCGCCATCTCCGCTCCTGCAAGCTCCGCCTCCCGGGCTGAGGCTATTCTCCTGCCGCAGCCTCTGCAGTAGTTGGGACTACAGGCGCCTGTCACCATGTCCGGTAATTTTTTTTTCTTTTTGTATTTTTCGTACAGGGTTTCACTGTGTCAGGCAGATGGTCTCAATCTCCTGACCTCGTGATCCGACTCCCTTGACCTCCCAAAGGGCTGGGATTACAGGTGTGAGCCACCACGCTTGGCCTACTCGATTTTAAACAGAACATTTCAGAGTGGGACACTGTCAGGCAAGAATGATTTAATGCTGTAATCCCAGCACTTTGGGAGGCCGAGACGGGCGGATCACGAGGTCACGAAATCGAGACCATCCCGGCTAACACGGTGAAACCCCGTCTCTACTAAAAAATACAAAAAACTAGCTGGGCGAGGTGGCGGGCCCCTGTAGTCCCAGCTACTCGGGAGGCTGAGGCAGGAGAATGGCGTAAACCCGGGAGGAGGAGCTTGCAGTGAGCTGAGATCCGGCCACTGCACTCCAGCCCGGGTGACAGAGCGAGACTCCGTCTCAAAAAAAACAAAAAGAATGATTTAATGAAGTTTTTTCACATACTGTGTGGGTAAATGCATATGCAAAATGTTTCTTATTGTAGATCTTGCTCCAAAAACTTCGGAGCCATTATTCTAGTGCAGTGGTTCTTAATTAGAGGTGATTTTGTCCTTCAGAGGACATTTGACAATGTCTAATTTTTGACTGTCACAGCTTGGAGGGTGCTACTGACATCAAGTGGGGTGGAGACTAGGATGCTGTAACCATTCTACTATGCACAGGACAGTCCCCACAACAAAGAATGATTCTGCCCAAACTGTCAATAGCGCTGCTGCTCAGAAGCTGATTCTAGTGGAAGAGACAGGTGTGTAAACACATGAAAGAGAACACGGAAGGGAATTGCAGGGCAGGTGGAAAGGGAGCTTGGCAGGGAGAGGGCAAGGTGGGGGAACCACAGTTACAGACCCACCAGCTCTACTGGGCACTGTCCTGAGTGGGAAATATTTGTATTATAAGTATCTGTGTAAGGTATTATATGAAATTTTTCAAATGGCACTGGAAGGGGTAGGTATTATCCCAACCTATGAATGCACAAGCTGCACCATGGCTAACACAGTGAAACCCTGTCTGTACTAAAAAATATAAAGGAAAGGCTGGGCTCGATGGCTTACACCTATAATCCCAGCACTTTGGGAGGCCGAGGCAAGCAGATCATGAGGTCAGGAGATTGAGACAATGCTGGCTAACACAGTGAAACCCCGTCTCTATTAAAAATACAAAAAAAAAAAAAAAAAATTAGCCAGGCGTGGTGGTGGGCACCCGTAGTCCCAGCTACTTGGGAGACAGAGGCAGGAGAATGGTGTGAACCCGGAAGGCAGAGTTTGCAGTGAGCTGAGGTCGCGCCACTCTGCTTCAGCCTGGGGGACAGAGCGAGACTCCCTCTCAAAAAGAAAAAAAAAAGGGAAGCCAACTGGGTACGTGCCTTTAGAGGTGGTGTACGTTTTCAGTATTATAAATAAATAGAGATGAGTGGCAATAGCTACTTTGGTCCACAGATTTTTGGTATCGTAACTAGTTTTGGATCTCTTCCACTAAAGGAATTGCCTGTTGAACCTTGTTAGGAATGTAAGCACTGAAGGCAAATTAACTGGGTTTGAATTTTGTTCTGTCCCTTGCACCCCTGCCTGGATTCAAATCCTAGCTCTGCTTATTAAGCTCTTTTAAGGTGATGATCTTTGAGCAAATGTCTTAGCTTCTGTTTTCCCAAGTAAATGGGCACAATAGTTGCTACCTTGTGGAGGATTCATGTAATTGACTAGCATTTACCAAGTAGCCTCAGTGTTCAGTTTTAGTCATTGGTGATTTTGTATTTGGACTGTGAGGGGGTGTTGGGGTTGGGGTGGTGTGTCCCTGTGTGTGTGTGTGTGTGTGTTGTGTGTGTGTAGCACTTAATAGCATGCAGAAAGGAAAAGATACTTTTGATAACGGAGAGGCAGCTTTTCTATGCTTTTGTGTTAAAAGGGAAGAAGAGTTGGAGAAGGATACGAATTATCTTTAGTACTAAGCTCTCTTCCACAAAACCAGAGGTAGATAGAATGAGTAATGATTTATAGAATTTCTAGATTGAAGCAATCTTATTTTTTAAAATTTATTTTTTGTTTTTTCAGGTTAAGACTGCCAAAGTTAATCTGTGGTGACGTTCTGGATGCACTGGACAAACACCTCATTCCAGCAGCTACCACTGGCTGGTCCAAGGTTTTCTATTATGAAATGTAGGTTCTATACTAGAAAGGAAAATGTAAGCTTGAAAGTTAGCCTTTTTAGAATCATGACTTTCTTTTATGTAGGTTTCCAACTTTTACTTAAAAATAATTGTTTAATGTTAGAAGGATAGCTGATGTTGGAATAAAAAGATGGTCAGGCTATTATTAAAATGCATTAGCTTTTGTTTTACTTATTTATATTCTTTTACTTTCATGGGACCTATCTCATCCTCTCCCCTAAACGGCCACACGTTGCACAGTGCTGGCTGAATGCTTCATGTGGAAATTTTATTTTATGATTAATACACTTGTGCCATTTCTTGGAACCACTTGCTTGTTTAATTCTAGTCTATGAAGTGATAATTTTGTTGATATTTAGAGGCTCCTCAGTTAATTTCTGTGGGATTTTTGGTTATATTTAATAAGGAAAATAATAGGAAATATCTAAGAAAAAAATAAACTAAGCCAATTATTCCTGAGAGTGTTGAAAATTATTGAAGTATACTTGTTAATTGTTAGTATAGAACCTACATATCATAATAGAAAACCTTGAACTTGCCAGCCTTAGCTGCTGGAGTGAGGTGTCTGTCCAGTGCATCCAGAACATCGCCACACATTAACTTTACCTCAGTCTCAACCTGAAAAAATAAAACTAAATCCGAAAACAATCAGATTGTTGAAGTCTAGAAATTCTGTAAATTATTACACATTCTATGTACCTCTGATTTTGAGGAAAAGAGCTTAGTATTGAACAGAATTCCTTTCCCTCTCCAAACTCCCTTCTTCCCTTTTGACACAAAAGCACAGAAAACCTGCCTCTCAGTTATCAAAAGTATCTTTTCCTTTCTAGATGCAATTAAGTGCTACACATACACACCACCCCCCACCCCAACACTCCCTCCACGTCCATACAATCCACCATGACTGACTGACACGATGCTACTTGGTAAAGGCTGGTCAATTACATGAATCCTTCACAAGGTAGCAACTATTGTGTCCATTTACTTGGGAAAACAGAAGCTAAGACATTTGCTCAAAGATCATCACCTTAAAAGAACTTAATAAGCAGAGCTAGGATTTGAACCCAGGCAGGGTGCAAGGGACAGAACAAAATTCAAATCCAGGCAGTTTGCCTTCAGTACTTACATTCCTAACAACGTTCAACAGGCAATTCCTTTAGTGGAAGAGATCCAAACTAAAGGATCCTTCCTTTGTTTCCTTTTTTGTTTTTTTGAGATGGAGTGTCTGGCTCTGTCACCCAGGCTGGAGTGCAGTGGCAGGACCTTGGCTCACTACAAGCTCCACCTCCTGGGTTCACACCATTCTCCTGCCTCAGCCTCCCGAGTAGCTGGGACCACAGGGGCCCGCCACCACACCCAGCTAATTTTTTTGTATTTTTAGTAGAGACGAGGTTTCACTGTGTTAGCCAGGATGGCCTCGATCTCTTGACCTTGTGATCCACCCATCTCAGTCTCCCAAAGTGCTGGGATTACAGGTGAGAGCCACCGCTCCCGGCACATTTTACGTATTTTGCGCATATTGTTTAGCCATTGAACTTTTGATGGATACGGGAATGATCACGGCCCCTCCAGGCAAGGCTTGGTGCACAGGGCCCTCCTTTATGGGCTGGACTCACTAGTGGGCTGCTTACCTGTGACTCACCTCCCAGGCTCAAGCTGATGCTAAGGTGCTGATTTGCTGGAACTCTGAGCTGTGCCTGTGTCTCCTTGGGCTCTGGGAGAGTTTTTCTTTTAGCAGTATTTTACCGAGATATTGTCTAGGTAGAGGAAAATGTAGACCCTGGTTTTCTGTTTGAGTGTTGTTTTGTTTTGTTTGGAGACAGGGTGTTGCTCTGTCACGGAATCTGGAGTGCAGTGGTACGATCATAGCTCACTGTGGCCTCAACCTCCCAGGCTGAAGCAGTCTTCCTGCCTCAGCCTCCCTGTAGCTTGGTCTACAGGCATGCAACACCATGCCACACTAATTTGTTTGAGTTCTAGAAGATACAAGGTCTTGCTATGCTGCCCAGGCTGGTGTGGAACTCCTGGGCTCAAGCAGTCCTCCTCCTGCCTCAGCCTCCCAAAGTGCTAAATTAGAGGTGTCAGCTGCTGCACCTAGCCTCAGCCTATTTTTAATGGAGGTAAACACCTGTGCGACCACCACCCAGAACCAGATCCAGCACATTTCCAGCCTCTCGAAGATTCCTTCGTGCCCCTCCCAGTCAGTGACCCCCAAGGGTGATGCCATTCTGGCCTGTTGTTCAACTTGACTCGAATGGAATTCTCACAGCATGTGTCTGTTTGGATCTGGCTGCTTCTGCTCAGTTGCGAGGACCATTGCTGTTTCCTGTGGCCTAGCTCCATATTATTGCTGAGGGCCACTCTGTTGCATGAAAACCATGAATTCATTTCTCCTTTCTCCTGTTGGTGACCATTTGCATTGTTTCCAGCCTGGGGCTATGGTGAGTAAAGCTGTTAAAAACAGACAAATACGTTTTCCTTTCTCTTGGGTAATTTTTTAGAAGTAGAGAAGCCAGAACATAGACGTAGATATTTGACTGTATTACATCTCACCAACCAATTTTACTTTCTTTTTGTTTTTTAATTTTTTGAGACAGAGTCTTGTTCTGTTGCCCAGGCTGGAGTGCAGTGGCATGATGACACTTCATTGCAGCCTTTGCCTCCTGGGGTCGAGTGAGCCTCCCACCTCAGCCTCCCACATAGCTGGGACCACAACTGTGCACCATCACAACCAGCTAATTTGTTTTTTAAATTATATGTAGAGACAGGGTTTTCCTATCTTGCCCAGGCTGGTCTCAAGGCTCCTGGACTCAACTGATCCTCCCACTTCAGCCTCCCAAAGTGCTGGGATTACAGGCATGAGCCACCATGCCTTGCCCATTTTTCTAAGTTGGATTATTTTACACTCCAGTCTGCTATGAATGAGAGTTCCAGTTGTTCCATATCCCAAGCAATTGGCGATTGCCTACAAATGATGTGGCATGATGAAATTGTTCCTGGTGTCCATGGTGTCTGAGAGGATTGCAAAGAATTTCCCTCCCTTTCTCTCCTTTCTGCTCCCCCTGTATTGTCTACTCCTTAAATTGGTCAAATTCTACTTGATCCAGGAACATAATGGGGATGGAGAGTGCAGACGACACACGTGGCCTGTCTATGGGAGCATCTCAAAGGAATTCGTCTGCAAATTGTTGTGCTTCTAGACAGAGCACAAGAAGGAAGAGAAGTGCAGACTCACGTATGGCCCAGAGGCACCTTCCATCCCCTCTTGCCTGTATGACCTTTACCCGTGCATCCCCTGTCATGTCCCCGCTGTAGGGCAGCTCTGGCTGGGAACAAACCTTGAAAATGTGCACGGCCCAGCTGCAGAAGGCGTCCTCTTGCCCACTGAGCTCATCCTCTTTCCCCATCAGGGTGAGCTGAGAGGCCTCCAGGTGGGACAGCTCCTGGGTGAGGTCATGAGCAAAGGCTCAAAACTAAGGGTACTCGCTGGAGCCAAGGCCAAACACGGCATACCTGCCCGAGGACATACACAGAGACACATGTCCCATGCAAGCAGGACCTGGCACCCAGCACCCAGCAACAACAGCATGAGGGCCAGGCCCAGACTCTCCCTCTCCAGCTGGAGCATGGAGCTGGACCCCCTTCTGGTCCCCTCTGACCCCCCAGCCTTGTCACCAACTCCCATGACCACCCCATGCTTGGCCTGCAGACCTGTAAGAGGGACTTGCTTTCCATGGCTCGACCTGTGACACACTCTGAGGGCAAACCTCTGACGCAGGCTCCCTCTGTGCCTGGCCCAGAGGCTCTGAGAAGACCCCGTATGCACACCCAGTTCCATCCCCTGAACCCAGACTTGGGGTACACAGGGCAGGACTAGGAGGGAAAAAGTTTTACCCAAATTGCTGGTAAGCTCTTTCAGCATGAAGACGGATTTCTTCAGTTTCTAGAAAGAGAGGGGCCCGGGAGCAGTGGCTCACGTCTGTAATCCCAGCACCTTGGGAGCCCAAAGCAGGCAGATCACGAGGTTAGGAGTTCAAGACCAGTCTGGCCAACATAGTGAAACCCCGTCTCTAATAAAATTACAAAAATTAGCTGGGCACGGTGGCTCACACCTGTAATCCCAGCTACTCGGGAAGCTGAGGCAGGAGATTCGCTTGAACCCAGGAGGCAGAGGTTGCAGTGAGCTGCACTCTAGCCTGGGCAACAGAGTGATAATCTGTCTCAAAAAAAAAAAAAAAGGCTTTCCCCAGCTTCCTCTCATACCCAAGAGGCATGAAGAAGCCAAGGTAGAGGAAAGCTGTGATGCATTCCTGGAATGGAGCCCAGGGAGGTTTCAACATACCACAGTCCTCTCACCCACCATGGTGAGGACCCAGAAGAAATATCTGGGTTATGCACCTCAGCAGGTGAGACAGAGGCAGCCTCCAAGCAGCCCCCATGGGCATCGGCATGCTGCAGGGAGAAGCTAAAGATTCTTTTTTTTTTTTTGAGACAGAGTCCCGCTCTGTTGCCCAGGGTGGAGTACAGTGGCATGAACTCAGCTCACTGCAACTTCTGCCTCCCAGGTTCAAGTAACTCTCCTGTCTCAGCCTCCTGAGTAGCTGGGGCTACAGGCGCATGCCACCACGCCGGGTTAATTTTTGTTTTTTGTTTTGTTTTGTTTTGTTTTAGTAGAGACGGGGTTTCATCATATTGGTCAGGCTGGCCTCGAACTCCTGACCTCAGGTGATCCACTCATCTCGGCCTCCCAAAGTGCTGGGATTACCGGTGTGAGTCACTGTACCCGGCCAAAGCAAAACATTTTCCACACACCTGAGAGTAACACAGACCTGGAGTAAGAGCTTATGCACCCCACCTTGTTTTCTGCAGTCCAGGAATGATGAGGGAAGCATGAAAGTAGGGGAAAAGAGTGTATCAAGAGAGGCTTTGCAGCTAGAAGAGACCAAAAATAAATAAATAAATAAATAAAAGTATTTGGGAGGCTGAGGTGGGAGGATAAAAATAAAACAGGCCAGTTGTGATGGCTCATGCCTGTAATTCCAGCATTTTGGGAGGCCGAGACAGGCAGATTACCTGAGGCCAGGAGTTTGAGACCAGCCTGGCCAACATGGTGAAACTCTGTCTCTACTAAAAATACAAAACTTAGCTGGACATGGTGGTGTGTGCCTGTAATCCCAGCTACTTGGGAGGCTGAGGCAGGAGAATCACTTGAATCCGGGAGGTGGAGGTTGCGGTGAGCTGATACCACACCACTGAACTCCAGTCTGGGTGACAGAGTCAGACTCTGTCTTAGAAATAACTAATTAAATAAATATAAATAAATAAATAATAAAAGAAAATAAAAATAGCCACCTGGGCCAAAGACAGAAGAATCAGATAGGATGTGGTACATGTTGGCAGATGCCAGCATGGTCTGATGACAAGGGCAAGACACTACCTGTCCCCACCCTGATGCTGTGCCACTAGGTGAGTCCCCAAATCTCAGAGGAAAAGACCAGTAGGAGCCCTAAACTGACTAAGATTTAGTATCTGCCACTTAGCAGAATGACACTCTTCGAGTGCAGAAGAGAAATTAAGTCATGGAAAAATGGAAAAAGGCATATTTCTTGCAAAACTGATTTATGTCATGAGATTTATGCTGGTCACGTGTATCCCACAGAATTTCCAATAAACATATACCATAGATGAAAGACTTTGAAAAAATGTCATATGTACTAAACTTTGAATAAGAGTTGGACATCATGCAGGAGTGTGAAGAAAAGAACATCTTTGTTGTGTTCTGATCAACATCATCTTCAGACTGGAATTACAGCTTTACTTATTTCTTTGGGGGTGGGGTAACTATTTTCCTTAGTTTGTTCAAGAATGTCACTGATTAATCAAAATTCTAGAAATAACTGGAAGATTGCTGCCTGCTTTCAGTAACTGCTCAGTTGGTGGACTGACAAAGCACTGTAATCGTTTCTTTGCAATTCCCATGGTGAAGTAATCTCAGATGTCACTAGCATCATTCACCTCCCCATCAACTGCCACGTCTCTGCCGGTCATGATGACCTGGGTAAAGACTGTGGGTGGACGCCAAGGTTGTCACAAGTTGTAGATTAGACAAACCAGAGGGGACCTCAGAAAAGCATTTATTTTGGTTCTGGCTTCCAAGCAGTCTGCAGCCAGATCATTCAAGAAGAACAATTGTCTCCTATGTTTAAAGATCCCAAAGTGGCCGGGGCAGTGGCTCCCAGCCTGTAATCCCAGCACTTTGGGAGGGCGGCAGGCCGGGGCGGGTGGGGTTGCCTGGGCAACACAGTGAAATCCCGTCTCTACTAAAACACAAAAAATTAGCCGGGCGTGGCAGTGTGCACCTGTAGTCCCAGCTACCCAGGAGGCTGAGGCAGGAGAATTGCTTGAACCCAGGAGGCAGAGGTTGCAGTGAGCTATCATGCCACTGCACTCCAGCCTGGTGAACACAGTGAGACCCTGCCTCAAAAAAAAAAAAAAAAAATTAACTGGGTATGGCGGCACACACCTGTAGTCCCAGCTATAGTGACGCTGAGGCAGGAGGATCACTTGAGCCCAGGAGTGCAAGGTTACAGTGAGCCATGATCACACCACTGCACTCCAGCCTTGGTGACAGAGTGACATTCTGTCTCAAAAAATAAAATAAAATAATTTTTAAAAGCAATATTGAAATGCATTCTCATTGTAAAAAAGTAAGCATTAGAATTATGGTTAATGGGCCAGGAGTGGTGGCTCACACCTATAATCCCAAAACTTTGGGAGGCTGAGGCACGCGGATCACGAGGTCAGGAGTTCGTGGCCAACATGGTGAAACCCTGTTTCTACTAAAAATACAAAAATTAGCTGGTTGTGGTGGTGTGCACTTGTAGTCCCAGCTACTGGGGAGGCTGAGGCAGAAGGATCACTTAAACCTGGGAGGCGAAGATTGCCGTAAGCTGAGATCGTGCCACTGCACTCCAGCCTGGGCGACAGAGTTTGTTTTTTCTGTCTCAAAAAACAAACCAACAATCAAAAAGAATTATGGCTAATGTCCTCTTTGACCATTTCTTATCCCCCTACAACTCCCCCTCCACCTCCCATTCTAATAGTCAACCAGGAGAAGGGTCATTCTGTGTTTGGGAGATAACTTTCTGCTTTTCTGGCCAGTACAGCCTCTTCCTCTTGGGGTAAAGGAAGATAATCAGGAAGATGGCGAGGATGAGTCAATATTTCCTCTATTCTTGGACACAGGCTCAAAAGAGAATCATTGGGAGTTTCTCAGACCAACCAAATCATGATGCAATCAGGGAAGAGAACCTAACATTTTGGCATGTAGTCTTTCATTTTTCAATTGCAGTATCAATGCCAATTTGTTTTTTTGTGTGTATATCTTACAACTTTTTTTGTTTGTTTCTTTAGGCATTTTTCAAAAGAAATTAAGGGAAGGTACATCAAGCCCAACTGATCTGCCATCATGAACCTGGAAGCTTTTCATTCAATTTTATGTGTCATAAAGCTTTGCTTCTCATCTCTGGAATATTGTGATAATTTCAAAATGATCTCCCTATTTCTTGATCTCCTCATCTACCCATCTTTCTTCTCTCAACCCCCTTTCCTCTAATTCATCCATAGTCATAGTTATAAAACATCATTGTTAGCCAGGCATGGTGGCTCACACCTGTAATCCCAGCACTCTGGGAGGCTGAGGCAGGTGGATCAATAGAGGTCAGGAGTTCGAAATAATCCTGGCCAACATGGCAAAACCCTGTATCTACTAAAAGTATAAAAATTAACCCGGCATGGTGGCGGACACCTGTAATCCCAGTTACTCAGGAGGCTGAGGCAGGAGAATGGCTTGAACATGGGAGGCAGAGGTTTCAGTGAGCCGAGATCGCGCCACTGCACTCCAGCCTGGGTGACAAGAGCGAGACTCCGTCTCAAAAAAAAAAAAAAAAAAAAGAAAAAAGAAAAATAAATAAAAAATAAACATCATTGTTATTTTATCAATCTTCACCAGCTTTTCATTGCCTACAGAATGGAGTCTCAGTTCCTCAGGTTGGCATTCCACAATCAGATCCCAAAATGTGAATCTATACTTTTTTTTTTTTTTTTTTTTTTTTTTTTTTTGAGACGGAGTCTTGCTCTGCCGCCCAGGCTGGAGTGCAGTGGCCGGCTCTCAGCTCACTGCAAGCTCCGCCTCCCGGGTTCACGCCATTCTCCTGTCTCAGCCTCCCGAGTAGCTGGGACTACAGGCGCCCGCCTCGTCGCCCGGCTAGTTTTTTGTATTTTTTAGTAGAGACGGGGTTTCACCGTATTAGCCAGGATGGTCTCGATCTCCTGACCTCGTGATCCACCCGTCTCGGCCTCCCAAAGTGCTGGGATTACAGGCTTGAGCCACCGCGCCCGGCCGTGAATCTATACTTAAACCACTCACTACTCAAACTTCATTCCAGCCATTGTTCCTGAATGTTCTGTGTGTTATGCCTATCTTGACATCAATAATCCAAGACTTTACCCTATCTAAATTCTGTTGCCTTCATTTCTCTGAGTTCCATCTGTCTTTCAGAGTAGTGTGCTAGCTCTGTGTGTCACACAGAAATGAATTTTACAATGTAGAAATCCTGTTCTCATTTGCAGTACAATTTGACAATACATTTCAATAACCATAGAAGTGTTCAAATCCTTGGGCTCAGAAATCCCACTCCTGAGAATTTATTCTTTAATAAATAGAAATAGAGGAAAGATTAAGTCAATTATGATACATGTACTTAATAAAATAGGATACAGATATTTAAAATTGTAACGAAGCACTATATACCTTATGAAAATGCTTATGAGAAATTAAAGAAAAACAATAAAATTGTGATTAAATCTGGAAAGGGAACTAGAGAAACAGTTGCTTTGTGAGGTGGTGGGATGTTACATGATTCTTTTTCTTTCATTTGGATACCCTTGATGTCATCTTTTTTTTTTTTTTTTTTTTTTTTTTTTGATACGAAGTCTCCCTCTGTTGCTCAGGCTGGAGGGCAATGGCATGATCTCAGCTCACGGCAACCTCCACCTCCGCTTCCCGGGTTCAAGTGATTCTCTGGCCGCAGCCTCCCAAAGTGCTGAGATTGCAGGCATGAGCCAATGCACCTGGCCCCTTCTTCCCTTGTTGCCATCTTAACACTGTTCTTATGATATATGATTGTGATATATAATTGCTGTTCTTTGGCATGGTGGCTTAAACCTGTAATCTCAACACTTTGGGAGGCCAAAGTGGGCAGATCACCTGAGGTCAGGAGTTCGAGACCAGCCTGACCAACATGGTGAAACCCCGTCTCTACTAAAAATACAAAAATTTTCTGGACATTGTGGCATATGTCTGTAGTCTCAGCTACTTGGGAGGCTGAGGTAAAAGAATTGCTTGAACCAGGGAGATGGAGGTTGCAGTGAGCCAAGATTGTGCCACTGCACTGCAGCCTGAGCGACAGAGCAGACTCCATCTCAAAAATAAATAAATAAATAAATAATAAAAAATTGCTTTAAAGAGTAATGTAGAGTTCTTATTTAAACTATCTGATCAGACCTATGAATTGAGTCTTTCTCCTCTTAAGAGTTCTTAGCATTGGCTGGGCGCGGTGGCGCATGCCTGAAATCCCAGGACTTTGGGAGGCCAAAGCAGGCAGATCATGTGAGGTCAGGAGTTTGAAACCAGCCCGGCCAACATGGTGAAACCCTGTCTCTGCTAAAAACACGAAAATTACCCAGGCGTGCTCGCGTGCACCTGTAATCCCAGGCACTTGGGAGGCTGAGGCAGCAGAATCGCTTGAACCCGGGAGGCAGAGGTTGCAGTGAACTGAGATCATGCCACTGCACTACAACCCAGGTGAGAGAGTGAGACTGAGTCTCAAAACAAACAAACAAACAAACAAAAAACAGTTCTTAGAGTTTAGCAAGTTTGCAAGATACAAGGTCAATATACAAAAATTAATTCTATTCCTATGTACTTGCAATGAAATTTTATTAATTGAAAATTAATTGAAATTTTATAAAGTATCATGTACAATGCCACCCAAAATTAAAATATTTAGGGATAAATATAACAAAAATAGGCAATATTTGTTTGCAAAAAGCTATAAAACACTGATCACAGAAATTAACAAGACCGAAATAAATGGAAAGATATGCCATGTTCAAAGACTGGAAGATTCAATATTCACAGGTCAATTATCTATAGATTCTGTGCAATTCCAATTAAAATCTTAGTGGGCTTTTTTGGTAGAAATTGATAAGCTGATTTAAAAATTTATATGGAAAAGCAAAGTACCTGGAATAGCTGAAACAATTTTGATTAAAAAAGAACAAAGTTGAAGTACTCACACTACTTGATTACAAGACTTACTATAAAGCTGAACAGTGATCAAGACAGTGTGGTATTGATACAAGGATAGATATAGATCCATGGAACAGAACTGGGAATCCAGAAATAGACTCACACATCTATGGTCTTTTTTTTTTTTTTTTTTTTGAGAGAAAGTCTCGCTCTGTCATCTGTCATCCATGGTGGAGTGCAGTGGTGTCATCTCAGCTCACTGCAACCTCCGCCTCACGGGTTCAAGCAATTCTCCTGCCTCAGACTCCTGAGTGGCTGGGATTACAGGCAGCCACCACCACGCCTGACTAATTTTTATATATTTTTTAGTAGAAATGGGGTTTCACCATGTTGGCCAGGCTGGTCTCAAACTCCTGACCTTAATTAATCTACCTACCTTGGCCTCCCAAAGTGCTGGGATTACAGGCATGAGCCACCATGCCCTGCCTGGTCTTTGCTTTTTAACAAAGTGTCAAAATAATTCAATAGGAAAAAGATAGTCTCTTCAACAAATCATTCTGGAATATTCAGCATCTAACTGCAAAAACAAACAAACAAAAACAAACAAAAAGCTGACTTTGATTCTTTTCCATATTTTTAAAATTAGCCTCAAATTTAAGATTTTTAGGGAATAGATTATAGGCCTAAATGTAAAATCTAAAACATCTGGTAGACAGTCTTATGATCTTGGGGTAGGGAAAGATTTCATAGATAGGCTGTAAAAAGTATAAATCATGAGTTTTTTTTTTCTTTTTTTTGAGACGGAGTCTCAAAATTAACAAACTTTCTAACATTGTTAGAAAATAAAAAGAAAAGCCAAAAGATAACAGAGCAAACTGGGAGAAAAAACTTGTGAAGATATAGTTGATAAAGGATATACAAACAACTCTTTACCCACATAGTTTTACCCATAATATACAAATAATATTTCCTTTTTCTTTCCTTTTTCTTTTCTTTTTTTTTTTTCTTTTTCTTTTTTTTTTTTTTTTAGAGACAAGAGTCTCTCTCTGTTCCCTAGGCTGGAGTGAGTGCAGGGGCATAATCTCGGCTCACTGCAACCTCTGCCTCCCGGGTTCAAGCAATCCTCTGCCTCAGCCTCCCAAGTAGCTGAGATCACAGGTGCTCACCACCACACCTGGCTAATTTTTGTATTTTTTCATAGAGAGAGAGTTTCACCATCTTGGCTAGGCTGGTCTTGAACTCCTAACCTCCTGATCCACCAGCCTCAGCCTCCCAAAGTGCTGGGATTACAGGCAGGAGTCACCACACCCAGTCAACATTTTCAATTCAATAGATTAAAAAAAGGCAACCCCCACCCCACTCAGTGGACAAAAGAGTTGAACAGACACTTTGCAAAAGAAGAGAAACAAGTGTTTAACAAATACGTAAGAAGTTGCTTTTCACCATAATTTACTAGGTAAAGGCAAATTTAAGCCATACTATAATGACATACCTACTATATTTCCCCATACCCCCAGGCCTCCCATATTCTAATATTTCTCTTCCCAGGCCTTTGAGCAACCAATGAAACCATTCACTACTGCCATGAGCTCATATACACTTTTGCCTCAAGCCAAGTGTCTCTCTCTACATAAAGCAGATGATCAGCACACTCCCCAAATCTCTAAACATTGGGAGGATTTTCTGTCATTCCTCATTTCAGGGCTACTCCTGAGAGAGACTGTAGTCAGCAGAGTTTGTTTTCAGCTTGTAACCACATCACAGTATGACTTGAACCATCCATGAACCAGTCTCAGTATTGTTCCTCCTCAGCCAGCACGGTAGCTCATGTCTGTAATCCCAGCAGTTAAGGAGGTTGAGGTGGGCAGATCACCTGAGGTTGGGAGTTCAAGACCAACCTGGCCAATATGACAAAACCTAGTCTCCACAAAAATACAAAAATTACCCAGGTGTGGTGGTGCATGCCTGTTATTGGGGCTGGCATAAACCTCACATGATGCTTTTTTTTTTTTTTTTTTTGAGACAGAGTCTTACTCTGTCACCCAGGCTGGAGTGCAGTGGCACGATCTTGGCTCACTGCAAGCTCTGCCTCCTGGGTTCATGGCATTCTCCTGCCTCAGCCTCCCGAGCAGCTAGGACTACAGGTGCCCACCACCATGTCTGGCTAATTTTTTTGTATTTTTAATAGAGACGGGGTTTCACTGTGTTAGCCAGGATAGTCTCAAACTCCTGACCTCGTGATCTGCCTGCCTCAGCCTCCCAAAGTGCTGGGATTACAGGTGTGAGCCACCGTGCCTGGCCACTGCGTTTTCTTTTCTTTTCTTTTTTTTTTTTTTTGAGACAGAGTCTTGCTCTGTCACCCAGGCTGGAGTGCAGTGGCACCATCTCAGCTCACTGCCACCTCCACTTCTGGGTGCAAACCATTCTGTCTCAGCCTTCTGAGTAGCTGAGGTTACAGGTGTGTGCCACCACACCTGGCTAATTTTTGTATTTTCAGTACAGACGAGGTTTCACTATGTTGGCCAGGCTGATCTCACCTCTAAAACCATATGATATAATGGGTCGCATGGCCCAAGAAGCCGGACTGCTTCTACTATAACCTGAAACCATTATAGAGCCCTTTCCTGCGGCAGCCCTCACACAATGCTGATAGATTTCCTTGTCACTTGGTTAGGTTTAAAGCAGTGTTCCTAAGTAGGTAATATGCTGCCACCAGAGCCCAAAGAGGCCTGGTAGGCATTATGCTTGCTTCTTAGTGGTGGGAAGTGCAGGATGGAATAATTTGACCTTTACTTTGGAAGGAGATATCCCAGTACGCCTGAAGCCACTAAAACTTCACTAGTGTGGCAGGCCCCTGAACCTTTGTAGAACCCTCTGGAACACACGTCTTATTCAGGCCTCCAACAAGTATTTGTATTTCTCACTCATCTGGTCCAAATAACGTCATGTCATTGATATAGTGGGTCAACGTAATATTCTGGGGTGTTCAGATGGTCAAGGTCCTTTCAGAATGTATTTCTACAGAATGCAAGAGAGTTAACACAACCCCAGGGCAAGACTAAATCTATACTCTTGTGCATCCCACACGAATGTGAACTTCTTCCAGTTAGAAATGCATAAGAATGTGGCCAGGTGCGGTGGCTCATGCCTGTAATCCTAGCACTTTGGGAGACTGAGGCAGGTGGATCTACTGAGGTCAGGAGTTCAAGAGCAGCCTGGCCAACATGACAAAACCCTATTATCGGGGGAAACCAGCCCCTGATATTTCAATGTAGGTTCTTTTCTATTTTCCCTAAGTGTCAGCCAGTCTGAGAAATAAAGAGAAAGAGTACAAAAGAGAGAAATTTAAAGCTGGCTGTCTGGGGTAGACATTGCATGTCGGCAGGTTCCATGATGTCCCCAAACTGTAAAACCAGCAAGTTTTTATTAGCAATTTTCAAAGAGGAGGGAGTGTATGAATAGGGTGTGGGTCACAGAGATCACACGCTTCAGGGGCAACAAAAGATCACAAGGCAGAAGGTCAGGGCGAGATCACAAGGTTAGGGTGGAACTAGAATCACGAATGAACTTACATGTCCCACTGTGCACACATTGTCATTGATAAACATCTTAACAGGGTGCAAGAGCAGAGAACCGATCTGAATAGAATTTGCCAGGCTGAAATGTCCTAATCCTAGCAAGCCTGGGGCGCTGCAGGAGACTAGGGTGTGTTTCATCCCTATCTACATCTGCATAAGGCAGACATTCCCAGGGTGGGCATTTTAGAGGCCCCCCCCCAAAGGCATTCTTTTCCCAGGGCTGTTAATTATTAATATTCCTTACTGGGGAAAGAATTCAGCAATATTTCTCTTACCTGTTTTTGGTAATAACAGAACTATGGCTCTGTTCCACCCGACTCCCAGGCAGTCAGACTTAAGGGTTATCTCCCTTGTTCCCTGTTCTTTTTTCAAGGTGCCCAGATTTCATATTGTTCAAACACACATGCTTTATGAATAATTTGTGCAGTTAACGCAATCATCACAGGGTCCTAAGGCAACATACATCCTCAGTTTATGAAGATTACGGGATTAAGAGATTAAAGACAGGCATAGGAAATTATGAGAGTATTGATTGGGAAAGTGATAAATGTCCATGAAATCTTCACAATTTATGTTCTTCTGTCATGGCTTCAGCAGGTCCCTCTGTTTGGGGTCTCTGACTTCCCACAAAACCCTGTCTCTAATAAAAATACAAAAATTGGCTGGGCATGGTGGCAGATACCTGTAATCCCACCTACTCAGGAGGCTGAGGCAGGAGAATCACTTGAACCTGGGGGGTGGAAGTTGCAGTGAGCTGAGATCACACCACTTCACTCCAGACTGGGCAAAAGGGAAAGACTCCATCTCAAAAAAAAAAAAAAAAAAATTGCATTGGCCAGATTAATGGCTAACAATAGCACACACCTAAAGTCATGTTAATCTGCTCTAACAAAAATACCATTTGTAACCCAGCAAGCACAACTGGGGCTACTCCCTGGATGAGTTTGCCACATCCTTTAGAAACTGAAATTCCTGCATTTCTAGCATTTCTACTTCACTTACGACGGACCATTGCATTCTGGTTAAGGTCAGAATTAAGTGGGGAAAACATTACTCCTGCATTCATGACATCTTCAAAGGTGGCTTTAATCTCTGCTGTGTTCCCTGGAGTGTAATACTGTCTTTTATTCACTCTCTTGGATGGAGGAGGAGGGAGTAGTTTCAGAGGTTTCTACTTGGCCTTCTCCACTATGATAGCCCTAATTTTACAGTCTAAAGAAGAAATTGTTGGGAGAAGCAATCTACTCTGGATTCTGAGTATCCCTGCACATTCTTACTAATATACTGGGAAGGACAAGACCTTGACTTCTCTCTACTTAGGAGATTTCTCAGGGTTGTACACACAGCAATGAACCTTGAGAGATGAGCTAACATCTCATTCCAGGACAAAGAGTAGCCTTGCATACTGCTTATTAAAATAGTGGATTCCTGGCCAGGTGCGGTGGCTCATGCCTGTAATCTCAGCACTTTGGGAGGCTGAGGCGGGCGGATCATGAGGTAAGAGTTCGAGACCAGCCTGACTAACATGGTGAAACCCTGTCTCTACTAAAAATACAAAAATTAGCTGAGCGTGGTGGTGAGCGCCTGTAATCCCAACTACTCAAGAGGCTGAGGCAGGAGAATCCCTTGAACCTGGTAGGCGGAGGTTGCAGTGAGCCGAGATTGAGCCACTGCACTCCAGCCTGGGTGACAGAGCGAGACTCTGTCTCAAAAAAAAGGAAAAAAAGAGAAAAGAAATAGTGGATTCCCATAAAAAGGAATGCAATCATGTCCTTTGCAGGGACATGGATGGAGCTGGAAACCGTTATATTCAACAAACTAATGTGGGAACAGAAAACCAAACATAGCATGCTCTCATTTTTAAGTGGGAGTTGAATAATGAGAACACATGGAAACATGGTGGGGAACAACACACACTGGGGCCTGTTGGATGGGTTTCAGGGAGGGAGAGCATCAGGAAAAACATGGATGCTGGGTTTAATACCTAGGTGATAGGTTGATCTAGGCAGCAAACCACCATGGCACGCGTTTCCCTTTGTAACAAACCTGCACATCCTGCACATGTACCCTGGAACTTAAAATAAAAGTTGAAGGAAAAAAAAATGGTGGATTCCCTAAACTCAGTGATTTTTCTCCTGCAACATAACCCACTTTATGTATAGGCATCAATCTGGATCCTCTGCATCGCCTCTATGGGAACTGGGGGCAAGGTGAATGGATGCGGACATGACGCTGATACTGCTCGCTGTGGTCTGATAAAGTCCTTTGTCTCTGACCCAAGAGTCTCATATTCAACCAGCAAACATGAAACAATAACAGACTAATGGCTTGTAAGGAGGGTAAAATCCTAGTCCCTGATGGCAATGATGGGGAGCAGAGGTGCTTCTTCCAACGCCTGAGTATTTCCATGTCATATTACATTGGCATCATACATCTGGAGACAGAAAATCAGGTGGGTCTTTGGACCCCCTGCGAACTAGACCTGGGTCAAAGGCTTCCATTTATTACCTAGCCCCAATATACTCCCACTTTAACAGGGAGACCACAATGAAGCTTTGGGTCTCCAGGCATCAGTGTGAACTCAGGTCGTTTATCCAATAGCCCTCAAAAAGGCTGGGAATTACCCTTTCCTGAGGAAATGGCCATTGGTTTCTTTGGAGAAGGATTGGGGGAATCGCAATCATATACATTTGCTGTGGCACTTCTTCCTGGAAACCTACTCTCTCCTTCAGTCAGGTTCTGGGTTCTGGGTTACTGGGGTGACTGCCCTCAAACTCCTAATCACCCATCTTTGATTTCTTCTGGTTGTGCAGATTGAACAATTGGCTTTTTGGCTGCTCCATCTATCTTCCCCTGGGAATACAATGTTCTTTTTTGTTTCCATCTGGCACTTTTATTGTTTCACTTCTTCTGTTTGATTCATTGGAGTGATTTGGGGGTGTGATTTGAACCATCACTCCAGTTTATGTCCTGATGGCGTTCCAATTGCTCCACCATCACCTGATTCCATCACTGAATTTATTCTTTCATTGAATAGTACATCTTTTCCCCACTGATTTGAAATGGCATTTTTGTTAAATGCTAAAAATTATTGTTATTTTTTTTTTTGAGATGAAGTCTCGCTCTGTCGCCAGGCTGGAGTGTAGTGACGTGATCTCAACTCACTGCAGCCTCCGCCTCCCGGGTTCAAATGATTCTCCTACCTCAGCTTCCTGAGTAGCTGGGATTACAGGCACGTGCCACCACACCCTGCTAATTGTTGTATTTTTAGTAGAGATGGGGTTTCACCATGTTGGCCAGGAAGGTCTTGATCTCTTGACCTCGTGATCTGCCCGCCTTGGCCTCCCAAAGTGCTGGAATTACAGGTGTGAGCCACCAGGCCTGGCCAAAAATTTATATTCTTATTAATTTTCTCCATAGCTCTCCTTGAATCAGATCCTCCCTGGTGTCACTCATTATGCTAATTGTGCCCAGCTTGCATCTGAGAGTTAAATGCTATCTCCTGGGATCCTACCCGTTACTCTCAGGGAGCCCAGTTCTGTGGCAGCATTTGCTACCATGAACACTGACCCATATGTAACAGCCACAGTGAGTTTCCCAACAACGCTAGTGCCCCTCGGTCAGTGTGTTCCTTACTGCTTTGTAAATAGAGTGCCCTCTAGACCCTCCCATGCCATAGTAGGCTGGCATTATGCAGAATATCCACTCTAATGTGCCCACCGCACTCAGCCTTTTGATCCCTTCCTCCACCATGGTCCATGATAGTTCTAGCATTTCTGCTTCACTGACAATGGACCGTTGCTTTTTCCAAACTTTGAGAGGCAACCAAGCAGCTGAATAGCACCATCTCCTGGGATCTTCAATAGTTGTTAAATCTTGTATCATGGGCTATTGGTCTCATGTTGATAAACTCTGTTATCCAACTTTATGCAGTGCTCCTTGATCCACCACCCTCAAGATACAGTGCCAGATGTACTTTCCTGGCCCCTGCTGGAATCTATGATCTAGGTCCTGCAGCTCCTTTGGTGTGTACTGGACCTGAACGTGATAGAGAACACAACCTTCTTCGGAACTTTGCTGCTCTTATAATGAAGGCCTGGTCGTGTTCCTCAGCCTTTTCTGCTCTCCTGTTGCAGGCGATGAGTCTCTTTATAGGCTGCCAAGGAGGGCCTCTGGTTGTCACACTTCAACTTACAGACGATTAATCACCCTCAGCCTTTCATGTCTTTCTGCAATGCAGCAAGAGCCAGAAGAAACAGTCATCCAATTCTCAATTCCTTATATTAATATAATTACTATTGCCCTTGAAACTCTCAAAATCCTCTCCAGTCTATTCTCTCCCATCAGTTTCCCATTCTAGTTCCCTGCTGCTGGGAAATTTTTTGTTGTTGTTTTGGTTTGGTTTGGTTTTCTTGTTTCTCTGAGACAGTCTTGCTCTGTTGTCCAGGCCGGAGTACAGTGGCACCATCTTGGCTCACTGCAACCTCTGCTTCCCAAGCTCAAGTGATCCACCTCAGCCTCCCGAGTAACTGAGTAGCTGGGACTATAGGTGTGTGCCACCATGTCTGGCTAATTTTTTTTTTTTTTTTTTTTTGAGACAGAGTTTTGCTATTGTTGCCCAGACTGGAGTGCAGTGGCACGATCTTGGCTCACTGCAACCTCCACCTTCTGTTTTCAACCGATTCTCCTACCTCAGCCTCCCGAGTAGCTGGAATTACAGGCACGCGCCACCATAGCTGGCTAATTTTTGTATTTTTAGTAGAGACAGGGTTTCACCATGTTGGCCAGTCTGGTCTCGAACTCCCAACCTTGTGATCCACCCGCCTTGGCCTCCCAAAGTGCTGGGATTACAGGCATGAGCCACTGTGCCTGGCAATTTTTTTTTTTTTTTTTTTTTTTGGTGGAGATGGGGTTTTGCTATGGTCCCCAGGCTGGTCTTGAACTCCTGAGCACAAGCAATCCACCCGCCTTGGCTGCCTAAAGTGCTGGGATTACAGGCCTGGGCTACTGTACCTGGCCAGAGGTTTTAATAATCACACCACAACCTCTTGCCATGGGTTTTATCAGGTGTTTATCGTAAGCTGGCTGTTGGATGAAACAGCTACATAATCCCATAATCTGCTTCTCATGATAACTCCTGATACCAACTGTCATAAATTAGCTTTCCTGGGAAACAGACTCTGAGACTGAGATTTACTCTGAGTCATGTAGGAAATTTATTTGGGAGTGTTTTAGGAACAGTGTTGCCAGATAAAATATAGCATGCCCAGTTAAGTTTGCATTTCAGATAAACAAAGAGTGCAATATTTGGGACATGTTTTTATTAAAAGTTATTCTTCTTTATCTGAAATTCAAATTTCACTGGGCATTTGGTGTTTATATTTGCGGAATCTGGCAACTTCTATCTAAAGAATAACACCTATGAGAAGTGAGGAAGGCAAGCTCGTGAAGAGGAGACGTTAAACTATGAAGCAGTGGGAAGAGAGGCTTCTGCTGAGTCTATGGCGAGATCCATAGGTTGGAGAGCCCTTCAAAGCTGCCCTGGACCAGGCGCGGTAGCTTACACCTGCAATCCCAGCACTTTAGGAGGCCGAGGCGATAGAACACCTGATGTCAGAAGTCCAAGACCAGGCTGGCCAACATAGCGAAACCCCGTCTCTGCTAAAAATACTAAAATTAGCTGGGCATGGTGGTGGGCTCCCGTAGTACCAGCTACTCAGGAGGTTGAGACAGGAGAATCACTTGAACCCAGGAGGTGGAGGTTGCAGTGAGATGAGATCACGCCACTGCACTCCAGTCTGGGCAACAGAGCAAGACTCTGTCTTGGAAAAAAAAAAAAAAGTTAAAATAAAAAAGATAATAATAATAAAGCTGCCCTGCCTTGAGGAAGGGGGGCTAGGACCTCATTTGCCTACATCAACCAGCCATTGGATGGAGGCTGCCTCATATCAGGGAACATGATATTGCTTGAGATAGCTCTCTTCTTAGAGAGGTATTCAGCTGAGGGCTTTCATCTGCCAACAGCCCGAGCAGACTGGGGAATGACTGCCTCAGTGCCAATATGGGGAAATCCCGATCTGACCATTGCATCAATATACCTACTGAACTGGAATCTGCACTTTAACAACATCTCCACGTGATGTTTGTGCACATTAAAATTTCAGAAGCATTGGTTTAAGGCTGGTTCTCCAACTTCTGTGTGCATCAGAATCGCCGGGAGGGCTTAAGCCTCAGCTTTCTGGTTCCCATCCCTGGAGTTACTGATTCTGTAGGTCTAGAGTAAAGTCTAAGGATTTGCATTTTTAAAAAAACTCCTGGCTAGGCAGAGTGGCTCATGCTTTAATCCCAGCACTTTGGGATTAAAGTATTTTAATCCCAAAGCACTTTGGGAAGCCGAGGCAGGTGGATCACTTGAGATGAGGAGTTCAAGACAGCCTGGCCAACATGGTGAAACCTCGTCTCTACTAAAAATACAAAAATTAGCCGGGCGTGGTGGTGCATGCCTGTATTCCCAGCTACTTGGGAGGCTAAGGCAGGCAGGAGAATTGCTTGAACCTGGGAGGCAGAGCTTCAAGTGAGCCAAGATCACACCATTGCACTCCAGCCTGGGCAACAAAATGAGACTCCATATCAAAAAAAAAAAAAAAGAAAAAAGAAAAAGAAAAATCCCCAAGTGATACTGAGCTGCTGCTGGTTCACAGATTACACTTGAAGCACAACTGGCTCCAAATATAAAGACATCTAATACCTTACAGCCTGGAGGCAGGTGGCTACTGCAGCTGGTTCAGCTCCTCTACAATGCTGTCAAGGACACAGGCTTTCCCTTTATGCTCTGCCATCATTAGCATATTAGCCCTTTGTTTCATGCTGGTCATTTCTGGTTTCAAGATGGCTGCCATAGCTCCAGCTATCACATCCATGGTCAAGGCACGAGGGACAGCAACAGGCAAGCACCAGTTGTGAATTCTTTCTTTTATGAAGAAACAAAAGTATTTTTGGAAGTTCCTCATTCCTGCAGATTCTTTTTTTAATTTCATAAATCCATATCGCTTTAATTATTTCAGAAGCATGTGTGATATATTCACGAAGTTAATTTAGAGAGGACAAGACCAACCCGTATCTTCACTAAAAATTTCACAAAAACTCCGAAAAATACCCTTCACAACTGCCATGCATTCCTAGGAAAGGAAAGGAAATGAAATAAATCCAGTTCCAAGTGAGGAATAATCAAATAATTTATATATGTGTTTATATATAAATACATGTATTTCAGTAAAGGTGCCCAAATCTGACTAACTTCTCCTTCAACTCCATTATTTGAAAAGAAACCAGGCCAGCACAGTGGCTCACACCTGTAATCCCAGCACTTTGGGAGGCTGAGGCAGGTCGATCACCTGAGGTCAGGAGTTCGAGACTAGCCTGGTTAACACGGTGAAACCCCATCTCTATGAAAAATACAAAAAATTAGCCGAGCATGGTGGCACATGCCTGTAATCCCAGCTACTTGGGAGGCTGAGGCAGGAGAATTGCTTGAACCTGGGAGGCGGAGCTTGCAGTGAGCCGAGATCGTGTCATTGCACTACAGCTTGGACAACAGAGTGAGAATCTGCCTCAAAAAAAAAAAAAAAAAAAAAAAAAAGAAAGAAAGAAAGAAAGGAAAAGAAAAGGAAAAAAAGAAACGAAAAACACCCATCTCGATGGTTTGTTTGTTTGTTTTTGAGACGGAGTCTGGGTCTGTCACATAGGCTGGAGTGCAGTGGCACAATCTAAGCTCACTGCAAGCTCCACCTCCCGGGTTCATGCCATTCTCCTACCTCAGCCTCCCGAGTAGCTGGGACTACAGGCGCCCGCCACCTTGCCTGGCTAATTTTTTTGTATTTTTAGTAGAGACGGGGTTTCACCGTATTAGCCAGGATGGTCTCGATCTCCTGACCTTGTGATCTGCCTGCCTCAGCCTCCCAAAGTGCTGGGATTACAGGCGTGAGTCACTGTGCCCGGCCATGTCAATGGTTTTTTACAAGAATTTTTTGCTTAAGGTTTTGTTTTCTGCTATTTTTTTTTTTCTTAAAGGAACGAGGTTTGCAGGTTTATTTTTATATGTCACTGTCCAGAACGGAGTACATGACCACCCTTGTTGCAAGGGAGGCTGGGAAGATGAGGTCTAGTCTTCTAGACTTTATAGTAAGAGATGGCAAGTGAGAAGAGAGTTAAGAATTGCTGCTAAGTTAACCACAAACATTTTGTCTTGGTACTGTGGAGGTAATCAATACCAGAAACCTTCAAAAAAGAAGTTGGTTATGGGGAGTGGGACTGTGTGGAGAGTGGAGGGGTGGGACACTGGTTTTTCTTAATAAGAACTTCCATACAAGTTGATTTATTACCATGTTCATTATAAAACCCACCACTCCACTCTTTCTCATACTCCACCTTAGCAAAGCTTGTTGGCTCAACTTTCAAAAGATTTCTAGGACCGGTTGCGGTGGCTCATGCCTATGATCCCAGCACTTTGGGAGGCCAAGGCAGGTCGATGAGCTCAGGCGTTTGAGACCAGCCTGGCCAACTGGTGAAACCCCATCTCTACTAAAAATACAAAACCTGGCCGGGCACGGTGGCTCAAGCCTATAATCCCAGCAATTTGGGAGGCCGAGACGGGTGGATCACGAGGTCAGGAGATCGAGACCATCCTGGCTAACACGGTGAAACCCCGTCTCTACTAAAAAAAAATACAAAAAACTAGCCGGGCGACGTGGCGGGCGCCTGTAGTCCCAGCTACTCGGGCGGCTGAGGCAGGAGAAAGGCATAAACCCAGGAGGCGGAGCTTGCAGTGAGCTGAGATCCGCCACTGCACTCCAGCCTGGGCAGCAGAGCGAGACTCCGTCTCAAAAAAAAAAAAACAAAAAAAAAAAAACTTAGCCGGGCGTGGTGGCATGTACCTGTAATCCCAGCTACTAGAGACGCTGAGGCAGGAGAATCACTTGAACCCAGGAGGTGGAGGTTGCAGTAAGCCAAGAGCTTGCCAATGCACTCCAGCCGGGTGGCTAAGTGAGACTCTGTCTAAAACTCTGTCTAAAAAAAAAATAATTCTAGAATTTGTAACGTCCTGTCATCTCCACTACCACCATCATCATCACTGCTTCTGTCCTTGGCCTGCTAGAATTCATAATTAAGAGCAGTCAGTGCTCCTTTAAAAAAATCTCTCTTCTGGGCTAGGCATGGTGGTTCATGCCTATATTTCCAGCATTCTGGGACTCTGAGGAAGGAGAATCACTGGAGACCAGAAGTTCAAGACCAGCCTGGGCAACATAGCAAGATCCCCCCGCCCCATCACCGCCACCCTGCATCTGTACAAAAAATAAAAAAAATTTAGCTGACTGTGGTGGCATGCACTTCAGTCCCAGCTACTCAGGAGTTGGAGGCTGGAGGATTGTTTAAGACCAGGAGTTCAAGGCTCTGTAGTGAACTATGATCACAGTACTGCACTCCAGCCTGGACAGAGACCCTGTCTCAAAGACCAAAAAAAGAAACAAAAACCCCTTCTGTGCTCAAAACCCTCCAATTGCTTCACCCTCAATAAGGTTAAAATGAAAATCTTTGCAATGGCCTACAAGTCCTCCCACATGACCTTCTGATCTCCTTTGCTTTTCTTTTTCCTTTTTTTTGAGACGGAGTTTCGCTCTTTTTGCCCAGGCTGGAGCACAATGGCACAATCTCAGCTCACCACAATCTCTGCCTCCTGGTTTCAAGCGATTATTCTACCTCAGCCTCCCAAGTAGCTAGGATTACAGGCATGCACCATCACACCTGGCTAATTTTTTAATATTGTTGGTAGGGACGGGGTTTCTCCATGTTGGTCAGGCTGGTCTCGAACTCCCTATCTCAGGTAATCCATCTGCCTTGGCCTCCCAAAGTGCTGGGATTATAGGCATGAGCCACCACACCCAGCCTTGACCTCATTTTCTCCCCCTGTCCATTACATTCCAGCCACCCTGGCCACTTGAATGTTCCTCAAACACATGATCGTGTTCCCACCTCAGAGTCTTATTTGCTATTTTCTCTGTTGAGAATGTCTCCTCCAGTTCCTGGAGCATTCTTACCCAGTCTCCTCCAAATATCCAGCCCCATGTCTCATCCCTCACCTCCCTCCTGTTTTTATTCAAACAACATCTTCTCAACGAAGCCTTCCTTGACTACTCTTGCCCACTCTATTTAACAGCACAACATGTCCCCCACCCCCTGCTTTATTTTTATTCTAAGCACATGCCACTATCTCAAGCACTGTATGATCTCTTTATGATCTGCCTCCGTCTCTTGAATGCAAGCTCATGAGCACAGGGGTTTTCATCTGTTTTGCGCACTGCTGTATCCCTAGGCCCAAAAACAGAGCCAGGTACATAAGAAAACCCTCACTGAATATGGGAGGAAATGCAAAACCTCAAAAGAAGTATTAGAAATTTTTTCTTTCCTTATTTTTTTTTTTAGAGATGGCATCTCACTCTGTCACCTAGGTGCTGGGGTCCAGTGAAATGATTATAAATCACTGCAGTCTCAAACTCCTGGGCTCAGGGGTTCCTCCTGCCTCAGCCTCCCAAGTAGCTACAAATACAGGCACACGCCACCAAGCTCAGCTAATTTTTCTTTTCCTTTTCTTTTCTTTCTTTCTTTTCTTGAGACGGAGTTTCACCTTTGTCGCCCAGGCTGGAGTGCAATGGTGATATCTCAGCTCACTGCAACCTCCATCTCCCGGGTTCATGCGATTCTCCTGCCTCAGCCTCCTGAGTAGCTGGGATTACCGGCGCCTGCCACCTTGCCCAGCTAATTTTGTATTTTTAGTAGAGTTGGGGTTTCTCCATGTTGGTCAGGCTGGTCTCGAACTCCTGACCTCAGGTGATCTGTCTGCCTCGGCCTCCCAAAGCGCTGGGATTACAGGCGTGAGCCACCATGCCCGACTGTTTTGTTTTTATTTTTCATAGAGTTGGGGTTGTCACTATGTTGCCCAGGCTGGTCCTGTACTCTTGGGCTCAAGCGATCCTCCTGTCTCGGCCTCCCCAAGTTGGCCTCCCAAAGTGCTGGGATTACAGGTTTGAGCCACTGCACCCCATCGTGATTTCTTTTTAAAGGTAAACATATGTATTCAAGTTCTTCATAGATGCAGAATCAAAGTAATGCAGAACCAATAGGATTGTATCAACGCATGTATACACCTGCCTCTACTGGTTCTGCATCTCCGAAGAAGAGATGAGAGAGAGGAAGATTTATTTTAAGGAAACATTTCACAGATACTGGGGGCGTTAAAACTGTAATATGTAGGGCAAGCAGCAGGCTGCAATTTCAGCAAAGAATTGGTATTGCATTGCAGTCTTGAGTCCAAATTCCTCAGGGCAGCAGGCTGGAAACCAGGTAGGGCCTCTATGTTGCAGTCCTGAGGAAAATTCTTCTTCAGGAAACCTGAGTGTTTACTCTTAATGCCTTCACCTGCTCAGATGAACTCCACTTACATTGCAGAGGGCGACCTGCTGTCCTCCACGCCCACTAATTGTAACTGTTACTCACACATGAAAAACACCTTCACAGCAACGTCTGGGCTGGCATTTGACCAATCAACTGGGTACCATAGTCTAACTGGGTGCCAGGTTGACACATATAATTAATCCTCATAGCATAGGAAAGAAAAAGAAAGAAAGCTACACAACTCCTATCCTTTTTTTTTTTTTTTTTTTTTTTGAGATGGAGTTACGCTCTGTTTCCCAGGCTGGAGTGCAGTGGCGCGATCTTGGCTCGCGATCTTGGCTCACGGCAACCTCTGCCTCCTGGCTTCAAGCAATTCTCCTGCCTCAGCTTCCCAAGTAGCTGGGATTACAGGTACCCATCACCATGCTGGGCTAACTTTTTGTGTTTTGAATAGAGACAGGGTTTTGCCATGTTGCCCAGGCTGGTCTCAAACTCCTGGCCTTAGGCAATCCACTTGTCTCGGCCTCCCAAAGTGCTGGGATTACAGGCATGATCCACCATGCCCTGCTAACTTTTGTGTTAAAAACACAAAAACTACTAAAAGTAGAGACGGGGTTTCACCATGTTAGCTGGGCTGGTCTCTAATTCCTGACCTGAAATGAACCACCTGCCTTGGCCACCCAAAGTGCTAGGATTACAGGTGTGAGCCCCCACGCGCCCGGCCCACAATCCTATCTTTCTGAAGGTTATTGGAAAGACAGTAGGAAATACAGATGAATGTAACAAATGCCCAAGTTACAGAAGCCAAGGAAAGTTCTGTGGAAGGATGGAGTTTTGGCAGAGAGCCAGCTGGGAAGACTTCATAAAGAAGTGGTCTTTGAGTTGAGTCTTGCAGGATACACA
Source organism: Rhinopithecus roxellana (assembly GCF_007565055.1). Lineage (NCBI taxonomy): Eukaryota > Metazoa > Chordata > Mammalia > Primates > Cercopithecidae > Rhinopithecus > Rhinopithecus roxellana. The sequence goes on along the minus strand of NC_044567.1, from coordinate 12,340,468 downwards.
GAATTTCGATAGGAGGAAAAGGCATTTTTCAGATACTGAAACCTACAGCCTGAAAATGCTCAGCACATTTGGTAAATGGCCACAAGTCTTCAGGAAGCAAATTCTTGCTGCCGTAGCATCTGCTTCCTGTACCTCCAATTCAGTGCTAACATTATGCTGCCTTAATTTGCCCATTATATTTATTTTTCCATGTATACGTCTTGATTCTCCATTCTTGATAACAGGCATATTATACTTCTTTTTTATCCCTAATAGTTCCCAGTTCACAGAAAATACTTAAAATTGTATCTAACTAAAGTACGTGGCTCAGGTGAACTTGCCTGTCCAAGGTCCTGTCTGGTATGACTTTTCTTTGCACAACTGCTCTTCTTCTGGATAAGTCTGTGTAGTTAAAGTCTACTTGAGCCCTATCGTGGGATCAGGAGTGGGCACATGATGCAACTTTATCCAGTCACTCTTAGAAATAGGGGCAGGCTCTGCTATATAGTCTAGGCTCTTTCTGTGGCAAGCGGTAGCAACCAATTCACACAGACTTAAGAAATAAAAGGGAGGCTGGGCGCGTGGTGGCTCACGCCTGTAATTCCAACACTTTGGGAGGCCAAGGCGAGTGGATCACAAGGTCAGGAGATCAAGACCATCCTGGCTAACATGGTGAAACCCCGTCTCTACAAAAAAAAAAAAAAAAAAAAATATTAGCCGGGCATGGTGGCAGGCGCCTATAGGCCCAGCTACTCGGGAGGCTGAGGTAGGAGAATGGCTTGAATCCGGGAGGTGGAGCTTGCAGTGAGCCGAGATGGCACGACTGCACTCCAGACTGGGGGACAGAGTGAGACTCCGTCTCAAAAAGTAAAATTAAATAAAATAAAATAAAGTAAAATAAAACAAAATAAAATTCATATGGAACCAAAGCAGAGCCTGAATAGCCAAGACAATCCTAAGCAAAAAGAACAAAGCTGAGGCATCACACTACCCAACTTCAAATTATATTACAAAGCTACGGTAACCCAAAACAGCATGATACTGGTTCAAGGACAGACACATAGATCAATGGAACAGAACAGAGAACCCAGAAATAAGACCACACACCTACAACCATCTGTTTTTTTTTTTTTTTTTTTTTTGAGATAGAGTGTCACTCAGTCACCCTGGCTGGAGTGCAGTGGCACAATTTTGGCTCACTGCAACCTCCACCTCCTGGGTTCAAGCTATTCTCCTGCCTCAACCTCCCAAATACCTGAGACTACAGGCGTGTGCCACTATGCAGGGCTAATTTTTTGTATTTCTTAGTAGAGATAGGGTTTCACCATGTTAGCCAGGATGGTCTTGATCCCTGAACTCGTGATCCACCCCCTTGGGCCCCCCAAAGTGCTGGGATTACAGGCAGGAGCCACCACACCCGGCCAACCATCTGAGTTTTGACAAACCTGACCGAAACAAGCAATGAGGAAAGGATTCTCTATTTAATAAGTGGTGCTGGGAGAACTGGCTAGCATTAAAGAAAACTGAAACTGGAACCCTTCCTTACACCATATACAAAAATCAAATCAAGGTATATTAGGTGGTGGCTGTAATCCCAGAACTTTGGGAGGCTGAGGCAGGTGGATCATTTGAGGTCAGGAGTTCGAGACCAGCCTGGCCAACATGGTAAAACCCTCTCTCTACTAAGAATATAGAAATTAGCTTGGTGTGGTGGCAGGTACCTGTAATCCCAGCTACTTGGGAGGCTAAGGCAGGAGAATCGCCTGAGCCTGTGAAGTAGAGGTTGCGGTAAATGAGATTGTGTCACTGCACTCCAATGTGGGTGACAGAGTGAGACCCTGTCTCAAAAAAACACATAAAAACCAAAAAAATTATAGATTAAAGACTTAAATGTTAAACACCAAACTATAAATACCCTAGAAAAGGGCCGGGTGCGATGGCTCACGCCTGTAATCTCAGCACTTTAGAAGGCCAAAGCAGGCAGTCACCTGAGGTCGGGAGCTCTAGACCAACCTGGCCAACATGGTGAAACCCTGTCTCTACTAAAATTACAAAATTAGCTGGGCGTAGTGGTGTGTGCCTGTAATCTCAGCTACTCAGGAGGTTGAGGCAGGAGAATTGCTTGAAACGAGGAGGTGGAGGTTGCAGTAAGCCAAGATGGCGCCATTGCACTAAGGCTGGGTGACAAGAGTGAAACTCTTTCTCAAAAACAAACAATAAAAAACTCTAGAAGAAAATCTAGGCAATACTGCTCAGGACATAGGCACAAGCAAAGATTTCATGATGAAGACACCAAAGGTAATTGCAACAAAAGCAAAATTTGACAGATAGGATCTAATTAAAGAGCTTCTGCACAGCAACAAAACTAAATCTCATCAGAGTTACGACAACCTACAGAATGGGAGAAGATTTTTGCAATCTATCCTTCTGACAAAGGTCTAACATTAAGCATCTATAAGGTACTTACACAAATTTACAAGAAAAAACAACCCCATTAAAAAGTGGGCAAACGACATGAACAGACACTTCTCAAAAGAAGATACACATGCAGCCAACAAACATGAGAAAAAGCTCAACGTCACTGGTCATTAGAGAAATGCAAATCAAAACCATGATGAGATACCATTTCACACCAGTCAAAATGGCTATTATTTGTTTGGTTGCATGTTTGTTTTTTTGAGACAGAGTTTCGCTGTTATTGTGCAGGTTGGAGTGCAATGGTGTGATCTTGGCTCACCGCAACCTCCACCTCCTGGGTTCAAGTGATTCTCCTGCCTCAGCCTCTCAAGTAGCTGGGATTGCAGGCGTGTGCCACCACGCCCAGCTAATTTTGTATTTCTAGTAGAGATGGGGTTTCTCTATGTTGGTCAAGCTAGTCTCGAACTCCCGACCTCAGGTGATCTGCCTGCCTCAGCTTCCCAAAGTGCTGGGATACAGACTGTGGCCCTGCACATCGCCGCAGATGGCTATTTTATTAAAAAGTCACAAAAAATATGGATGCTGGTGAGGTTGGGAAGAGGACACTTGTACACTGTCTGTGCTGGGGAGTATAAATTGTTCAACCATTGGGAAGACAGTGTGGTAATTCCTCAAAACCCTAGAGGCAGAAACACCACTTGACCCAGCAATTTCATTCCTGGGTATATATCCAAAGGAATATAAATCATTCTGTTTCAAAGATACATGCACGTGTATGTTCGTTGCAATACTGTTCACAAAAGCAAAGACATGGAATCAACCCAAATGCCCATCAATGATAGACTGGATAAAGAAAGTGTGGTGGCCGGACACGGTGGCTCACGCCTGTAATCCCAGCACTTTGGGAGGCTGAGGCGGATGGAAAACCTGAGGTCGGGAGATCGAGACCAGCCTGACCAACATGGAGAAACCCTATTTTAGTAGAAAATAATTTTATATTTTCTACTAAAAATACAAAATTAGCTGGGCGTGGTGGCACATGTAATCCCAGCTACTGGGGAGGCTAAGGCAGCAGAATTGTTTGAACTTGGGAGGTGGAGGTTGCAGTGAACCAAGGTCATGCCATTGCACTCCAGCCTGAACAACAAGAGTGAAACTCTGCTTCAAAAAAAAAAAATGTGGTTATGTACAAGCCATGGAATACTATGCAGCCGTAAAAAGGAATGAGATCATGCCCTCTGCAGGGACATGCATGGAGCTGGAGACCATTATCCTCAGTAAAATAATGCAGAGACAGAAATCCAAACACCGCATGTTCTCACTTATAAGTAGGAGCTGAACAGTGAGAACACATGGACCCATTGGTGGGACAACACACACTGGGGCCTGTTGGAGGGTGGAGGGTGGGAGGAGGGAGAGCATCAGGAAGAACAGCTAATGGATGCTGGGCTTAACACCTAGGCGATGGGATGATCTGTGCGTAAACCACCATGGCACATATTTACCTATGTAACAAACCTACACATCCTGCACATGTACCCCTGAACTTCAAATAAAAGTTGGAAAAAAGGGGGATTTATGGGCTCATGCAATGGTGGAGGATGCCTAAAATTGTTGGGTTCACACCACACACACACACACACACACACACACCACACAGAGTGAAGCACCTTTAGGCTAATACACATCAGTTTCCAACCCAGAGAAAAGACAGAATTTCTCTTTCCTCTCTGCTATAAATGTAGATCCTAGGGAAAGACTCTGATTGGCCTGCATTGGTCATATGTCCCTGCCTCCCACCAATCATTGAGGCCAAAGTGGTAGGGCGTTTATGTTTGGCAATGCTGGGAATATGTCACCCTTTGTCCACTGTGATGGGGGTCCTGGAATTGGTGTCCACCCCAGAATCACATGGCTGGAGTGGAGAGAAAGAGGTGGAAGTAGATACTGGAGATAGTGGAAAGGGATGCCAGGCAGGACAAAACAAATGTCTGTTATGAGTGCCAGGGGAAAGCACTTAAGGAGTTGAGAGGAGAGAGAGAGAGTGAGACGAACTTCATTTGAGGGTGCTCTGTGAGCAATTCCTGGAAGAGGGACTTTGGACCTGAACATACAAGATAGGATTTTAGGGCCAGGAGCGCTGGTTCATGCCTGGAATCCCAGCTACTTGGGAGACTGAGCAGGAGATTGCTTGAGCCTAGAGGTTCAAGGCTGCAGCGAGTTATGATCACTTGCTGCACTCCAGCCTGGGTGACAGAAAGAGAACCTGTCTCAAAAATAAATAAATAAAAACAATAAAGGATTTTTAGGAGGTAGAGGGGGTGAGGAGGTTTAGGTGAAGGAAGTACCTTGGAAAGGCATTGCAAGAAAGCGAAAGCTGGTTTCTGATGTGTTTCCATTTGTGGTTTCCCCAGGGTTCACATGGGAGTGTAAAGATGGTGAGTTCAACCCTGAACCTAAACAGGGCTCACTCAGGATTCTAAAAGTTTGGACCTGCCAGAAATTGATTTATATGAATGACAGAGCAAGCCTCAGAGACAGAATGAACAAATTCTAATGATCATGTCTTGGGAGGTTAGGATAGAAGGGATTTGAGATTTTATGATTAATTGTCTATTTTAACTAGATTTTTGAAAAAGGAAGATTTGGAAAGGAAGACATGTACTGTAACACTCAAAGAGATACTCGACAAAATGCCCTTTTCTCTGCCATCCCACACCCCTCATGAGGCAGGGGCTGATTTTGGGACATCCTTCTTGGCCACTGCTCACATTAGACCTTCCAGCCTAGCCCATGGACCCCACATTCAACGTCAGGGAGACAGAAAAGTCCAGCGTAAACAGTGAAGTTTGTCCTCACTAACATCTCTGACGAGCATAGGGAGAGACATGGTGGTGGTAGGAACAGCGTAGGCGGCCTGGTATCAGAGTGTAGCTCAAAGGATGACAGTGTATTCTGCCCACATGGGTAAGGACCCTGCAGGTCTGCGACGCTAGGAAGGCTCCAGAGGACAGAGTGAAGCTTTGATCGTCAAAGCTTCTAGCTCAGGAGTGGCTTGAATGGGGCAGGTCCAGGCCTAAGGCTCTGGTGACACCAGGCACCAATAACTTGAAAGCCATGGGACAACACCACTTGGGGAAGCAAGGAGGCATGGCCTCTGCGGAAGTCCTCATCCTCAGTGGTGCATGGTGACACCAGGAGGGGTCCTCATGTGTGGTGGTGAGCAGCATGGCTTTTGGAGTTAGCCTTCCTAGACTTTATCTTGGCATGACCATTTACTTACTAGTCCCTAATGGTGGCTTCTCCACGGGGTGTTGTGAGGATTTGCTCAGGTAATGCAGGTGCACGATTGAACCCAGTATCTTGCTTGTAGTTCTCTTTAGTGTTATTATTCTTTTGTTTGTTTTGTTTTGTTTTGTTTTTTCTTTTTTGAGACGGAGTCTCGCTCTGTCTCCCAGGTTGGAGTGCAGTGGCGCGATCTCGGCTCACTGCAAGCTCCGCCTCCCGGGTTCACGCCATTCTCCTGCCTCAGCCTCCGAGTAGCTGGGACTACAGCGTCCCGCCACCCGCCTGCTAATTTTTTGTATATTTAGTAGAGCGAGGGTCTCACCTGTTAGCCAGGAGTTCTGGATCTTCCTGACCTCGTGATCCGCCCACCTCGGCCTCCCAAAGTGCTGGGATTCCAGGCGTGAGCCACCGCTGCCGGGTGGGTCCTGCCGGGCGCTCTAGGTACGCAGTGGACTTACATACTCGGGCTACCACTGGGCCTCCTACTTTCTAGGGCTGCCCCAAGGCTACGGGGGCGGCCACATCCCTCCGGGCCGCGAGGCTGGGCCTTCCCTAGGCGGCGGCCCAGGCCTGCCTAGGCTCCGCGCTCCGAGCCTCCTGGGGCCTGTCCATTTGCCTAGCCGGGACGGGGGGCTCGCCTGGCAAGCCGGCCAGCGGGGGCCTGGGGGGCCTCCTGCGGCCCCCTCCCCGGGCCTAGTGGGCTGGTCCCCCTGGGGGGGGGTCCCCTCCTCGGGCGCCGTGGGCCTCCTCGGCGGCTTGGGTACGGCACCTACCTCTGGCGGCCTCCCTGACCCTGGGGCTAGTGCCCCCCTCCGCCCCTCTGGTAGCGGGGCCTAGCTCCCCGGGCACCAAGGTTAGCGCGGGGCTTAGGCGTTCCCGGGCCCTCTAGTCCCCTTCCCTGGTCCTACCCTGCGGGGCTCTAGCCGCTGCGGCTCTCGCTGGGGGGCCGGCCAGGATGCGTCTGCCTCGGGGGCCTAGTGTTAATATTCTTATAAGGGCTCGACGGATGTGGAGTCTCGCAGCAGACTCTTGTGAAGGATAATGGAGCAGAAGGTAAGGGGAAGGAGTCTTGGAAATAACAGGGGTCTTTGCAGCAGTGGAGGTGGGGCTGAGCTGGGAGAATGTCACCTATTTCTGTGAGAGTGAATCCGTCATTATTTATTTATTTATTTATTTATTTATTTATTTATTTAGAGACAGGGTCTTGCTCTGTCTCCCAGGATGGAGTGCAGTGGCACAATCTTGGCTCACCTGCTACCTCTGCCTCCTGGGATCAAGCAATCCTCTCGGCTCAGCCTCCCAAGTAACTGGGACTACAGATTGTGCACCACCATGCCCAGATAATTTTTTGCAGAGATAAGGCCTCACTATATTTGTGAGGCTGGTTTTGAACTCCTGATCTCAAACAATCCTCCTGCCTTAGCCTCCCAAAGTGCTGGGATTACAGGTGTGAGACACTGCATCTGGCCAAATCCACTGTTTTTATCCTCAGGGCTCTAAGGCCTCGGGAGACATGAGTTGTTCATGCCAGACAGGGAGTGAAGCTAGAATTCAGAGTGGATTTTCAATACTTCTCTAAGAAGCTTGGATTTCATTCAAGAGGTTGTGAAGAACAACTGAAGAGAACTGTATTAACATTAATCTGAAGGTCAGTACAAAGAAGTCAGAAAAGGGGAAATTCCCAGAAAGAGAGACCAATTAAAAGATTATTACCATACACTGTGGGAGAAAGCATGAGGAGCCGAAATAGGACAGCAGCATCGAGAATGGAAACAAAGGGACAGATGTGAAGGAGACACTTGGCGACAGAACGATCCCAAGATACATAAAGCATCTGCTTGCCCAAGTCTTCAGTGTGTTCCAGTCCAGATCCTAGAGCTTTAGAAACTATGCAAACTAGCACATTGCCATATGCAATCCAACAAGCTCTTAGATTTTTACTTGTTGTTTGTTTGCATTTACTGTTTTAAGCAATTACATGATTTTTCCCAACTAAAGTTCTAATTACTTTATTGAACACTATATTGAATGATTCTCTAGCACAAATATCTTAATTTTCTATTCCTACATCATTTTAGATTTGTAGATTTTAAACTATTTTACCATCTGCTGACCCATTATAAATCATATATATATTTTTTTTTCCTTTTTTTTTTTTTTTTTGAGACAAAGTTTCACTCTTGTTGCCCAGGCTGGAGTGCAATAGCAGGATCTCGGCGGCTCACTGCAAGCTCCACCTCCCGGGTTCAAGCGATTCTCCTGCCTCAGCCTCCCGAGTAGCTGGGATTACAGGTATGCACCACCATTCCCGGTTAATTTTGTATTTTTAGTGGAAACAAGGTTTCATCATGTTGGCCAGGCTGGTCTCAAACTCCTGACCTCAGGTGATCCAGCGGCCTCAGCCTGGGTGCTGGGACCTGTAATCCCAGCACTTTGGGAGGCTGAGGTGGGTGGATCACCTGAGATAAGGAGTTCAAGAACAGCCTGAACAACATGCAGAAACCCCGTCTCTACTAAAAATACGAAATTAGCCGGACGTGGTGGCACATGCCTGTAATCCCAGCTACTCGGGAGGCTGAGGCGGGAGAATCGCTTGAACCCAGGAGGCGGAGGTTGTGGTGAGCCGAGATCGCGCCACTGCATTCTAGCCTGGGCAACAAGAGCAAAACTCCATCTCGAAAAAAAAAAAAAATTGGAAAGTAAACTCGGAACTAAGAATTAGGAACACTTAAAAATGGAGGTAGAAATGTGCAGACCTGGGTGATTTGTTCAGTTTTCCAGGAATGAAATTATTTAATACTATTATGTGATATTATGCTTGCTTTTTCCTCATTAATTAACTGAGGCGAATGACACCTACCTCCCAATGTTATTGTGAGGATTAAACCAAGTAACTTTCTTTTTTCCTTTTTGAGACAGAGTTTTGCTCTTGTTGCCCAGGCTGGAGCACAATGGCCTAGTCTCGGCTCACTGCAACCTCCACCTCCCAGGTTCAAGTGATTCTCCTGCCTCAGCTGCCTGAGTAGCTGGGACTACAGGTACCTGTCACTGGGCCTGGCTAATTTTTTGTATTTTTAGTAGAGACGGGGTTTCACCATGTTGGCCAGGCTGGTCTCGTGGTCTCAAACTCCTGGCCTCAGGTGATCCACCCACCTCCGCCTCCCAAAGTGCTGGGATTACATGCATGAGCCACTGTACCTGGCCAATTCTCTCTTAGAGTCTTTCACATAACTGCGACATGATGGTGGTTGGAAAAAGAGTCATCCGAAGCTCAACTAGAACGCACGTCCAAGGTGACTTCTTCATTCATGTTGTCTTGTGTCTTAGTAGATGCAATAGCTACAAACTAGCCAGGAAACAATCTCTGTCACTCTCCATGCAGCCTCTCTGCAGGACTCACTTGGGCTTCCTCACACTGTCATGCCTTCATGATACTTGGACCTCTGACACAGCGGGCTGCATGCCCCAGAACACCCATTTCAAGAGCAAGTATTCCAAGAGGCTGGAAACAGAAGCTGTCAGTCCTTGAAGTCTGGAACTGTCACAGGGTTACTTTTGCTGCATTCTATTGGGTAAGCAGACACAGGGCCACACAGATTCAAAGGGAGGGGAAATAAACTCCATGGGGAGAATGATAAAGATTTTTGCAGCCATTTAAAATTCATTACAACAACTATGAAACATTTCCTAGGTATATTAAGTGGAAACAAAAAAAGGAGGTGAAAGAATGTCTGTTTAGCTGAGCACAGTGGCTCATGCCTGTAATCCTAGCACTTTGGGAGGCCGAGGCAGACAGATCGCTTGAGGTCAGGAGTTCAAGACCAGCCTGGCCAATATGGTGAAACTCCGTCTCTACTGAAGATACAAAAATTAGCCAGCAGTGGCTCACACCTTTAATCCTAGCACTTGGGGAGGCCGAAGTGGGTGGATCACCTGAGGTCAGAAGTTCGAGACCAGCCTGGCCAACATGGTGAAACCCCATCCCAACTAAAAATACAAAAATTAGCCAGGCATGGTGGTAGACATCTGTAATTCCAGCTGCTCGGGAGGCTGAGGCAAGAGAATTGCTTGAATCCGGGAGGCAGAGGTTGCAGTGAATCGAGATTGCACCATTGCACTCCAGCCTGGGCAACAAGAGCAAAACTCCACCTCAAAAAAAAAAAAAAAAAAAAAATTAGCTGGGCATGATGGTACATGCTTATGATTCCAGCTACTGGGGAGGTTAAGGTGGGGGTATCGCTTGAACCCAGGAGGAGGAGGTTGCAGTGAGCTGAGAAAACAAATTGTGTTTAGTATGGTATATTTGCATTTAAAAAAAGAGAGTTTTTTTTTTTTTTTTTTTTTTAAAGATACAGAGTCTCACTTTGTTGCCCAGGCTGGAATGCAGTGGCATGACCATAGCTCACTGCAGCCTTGAACTCCTGGGCTCAAATAATCTTCCCACTTCAGTTCCTCTGATACCTGGGACTGTAGGCACAAGCCACCACACCTGTCTAATTTTTAAAAAATTTCTTGTAGAGACAGGGTCTCACTAGTTGCCTAGGCTAGTCTTGAACTCCTCTCCTCAAGGTCTTGCACTCCTCACCTCAAGTGATCCTCCTGCCTCAGCCTCCCAAAATGCTAGGATAACAAGCAGGAACCGCCACACCAGGCCAAAGGAGATTATTTAATTTAATTAATTTGTTTTATCGTTATTATTTTCTTGAGATGGAGTCTTGCTCTGTTGCCAGGCTGGAGTACAGTGGCACGATCTTGGCTCACTGCAACCTTGACCTCCCAGGTTCAAGCGATTCTTCTGCCTCAGCTTCCCGAGTAGCTGGGACTACAGGTGTGCACCAACACACCCAACTAATTTGTGTTTTAGTAGAGACAGGGTTTTCACCATGTTAGCCAGGATGGTCTCGATCTCCTGACCTCATGATCCACCCGCCTCAGCCTCCCAAAGTGCTGGGATTACAGGTGTGAGCCACCACGCCCGGCCGATACTATCTTAAAATGTGTTAGTATATGCTCAGATAATATCAACAATGACACATGTGAAGCTGGTAAGTGTTTTTAGGAAGGGGAATTAGATGACTGGGTGACAAAGATGGGAGGTGGAAACTTTCTATTGTATACTCCTTTTTATATGACTTTAACTTTATATCATGTGCATTATTACCTATTCAAATTCAACATCAATTTTTATAGAGACATTACATTTGCCACACTGATGTCACAAGTGAAGTAATTATTGCTTGTGGTGGATAATCTGACAATACTTAACATAGTCAATTAAAGAAATATCAGTTTGATACCAGCTTTGTAGCTTCTTGATCTTCAGTGTGAAAAGCCTATATAAAAGATCACTGTGTTAAAATGGAACCAGTGGTCAGAGCAGCTACAATCGCATAATAGAACATAAAATACAAACAAATACCAGCTCTTCAGGGAGGAACCATAGGGCTAATTTCCACATTCTTTACATTTTTTCATTAGCAAAATAGACAAATATTTAAACAATTCTTGCTCTAACAGGGCACATGATTTTTCTTTTTTCTTTTTTTTTTTTTTTTTGAGACGGAGTCTCCCTCTGTCGCCCAGGCTGGAGTGCAGTGGCCAGATCTCAGCTCACTGCAAGCTCCGCCTCCCGGGTTCACGCCATTCTCCTGCCTCAGCCTCCCGAGTAGCTGGGACTACAGGCGCCCGTCACCTCACCCGGCTAGTTTTTTTTTTTATTTTTTAGTAGAGACGGGGTTTCACAGTGTTAGCCAAAGTGCTGGGATTACAGGCTTGAGCCACAGCGCCCGGCCATGATTTTTCATTAGAAATGGTTGCAAAACAGCTAGGCGCGGTGGCTCACACCTGTAATCCCGGCACTTTGGGAGGCCAAGGTGGGCGGATCACAAGGTCAGGAGTTGGAGCCTGGCCGATATGGTGAAACCCCTTTTCTACTAAAAATACAAAAATCAGCCAGACACGGTGGCAGGCACCTGTAGTCCCAGCTGCTTGGGAGGCCGAGGCAGGAGAATCGGTTGAACCCAGAAGGCAGAGGTTGCGGTGAGCCGAGATCCCACCACTGCACTCCAGCCTAGGCGACAGAGCAAGACTGTCTCAAAAAAAAAAAAAAAAAAAAAAAAAAAAGACAAGAAAAGAAAGGCTGGGCTTGGTGGCTCACGCCTGTAATCCCAGCACTTTGGGAGGTCGAGGCGGGCAGATTACAAGGTCAGGAGATCGAGACCGGCCTGGCCAACAAGGTGAAATCCCATCTCTACTAAAAATACAAAAAATTAGCCGGGCGTGGTTGCGGGCACCTGTAGTCTCAGCTACTGGGGAGGCTGAGGCAGGAGAATGGTGTGAAACTGGGAGGCGGAGCTTGCAGTGAGCTGAGATCCTGCCACTGCACTCCAGCCTGGGCGACAGAGCCAGACTCCCTCTCAAAAAAAAGAAAAAGAAAGAAAAAAAAATGGTTGCAAAACTTCGTGTTTAACTATTACACAAACAAATGGAAGAACATACCATGCTCATGGATAGGAAGAATCAATATCGTGAAAATGGCCATACTGCCCAAGGTTATTTATAGATTCAATGCCATCCCCATCAAGCTACCAATGAGTTTCTTCACAGAATTGGAAAAAACTGCTTTAAAGTTCATATGGAACCAAAAAAGAGCCCGCATTGCCAAGACAATCCTAAGTCAAAAGGACAAAGCTGGAGGCGTCACGCTACCTGACTTCAACTATACTACAAGGCTACAGTAACCAAAACAGCATGGTACTGGTACCAAAACAGAGATATAGACCAATGGAACAGAACGGAGTCCTCAGAAATAATACCGCACATCTACCGCCATCTGATCTTTGACAAACCTGAGAGAAACAAGAAATGGGGAAAGGATTCCCTATTTAATAAATGGTGCTGGGAAAATTGGCTAGCCATAAGTAAAAACTGAAACTGGATCCTTTCCTTACCCCTTATACGAAGATTAATTCAAGATGGATTAGAGACTTAAATGTTAGACCTAATATAAAAAACCCTAGAAGAAATCTAGTGTTCCATTCAGGACATAGGCATGGGCAGGACTTCATGTCTAAAACACCACAAAAAACGCGCAGCAAAAGCCAAAATTGACAAATGGGATCTATTAAACTAAAGAGCTTTTGCACAGCAAAAGAAACTACCATCAGAGTGAACGGCACCTACAGAATAGGAGAAAATTTTTGCAACCTACTCATCTGACAAAGGGCTAATATCCAGAATCTACAAAGAACTCCAACAAATATACGAGAAAAAACAAACAACCCCATCAAAAAGTGGGAAAGGATATGAACAGACATTTCTCAAAAGAAATATTCATACAGCCAACAGACACATGAAAAAATGCTCATCATCACTCGCCATCAGAGAAATGCAAATCAAAACCACAATGAGATACCATCTCACACCAGTTAGAATGGCAATCATTAAGAAGTCAGGAACACAGGTGTTGGAGAGGATGTGGAGAATAGGAACACTTTGACACTGTTGTGGGATTGTAAACTAGTAGTCACCATTATGGAAAACAGTATGGCAATTCCTCAGGATCTAGAACTAGATGTACCCTATGACCCAGCCATCCCACTACTGGGTATATACCCAAAGGATTATAAATATTCTACTATAAAGCACATGTACACGTATGTTTATTGCGGCACTATTCACAATAGCAAAGACTTGGAATCAACCCAATGTCCATCTGTGACAGACTGGATTAAGAAATGTGGCACATATACACCATGGAATACTATGCAGCCATAAAAAGGATGAGTTTGTGTCCTTTGTAGGGACATGGATGCAGCTGAAACCATCATTCTTAGCAAACATCACAAGAACAGAAAACCAAACACCGCATGTTCTCACTCATAGGTGGGAACTGAACAATGAGATCACTTGGACTCGGGAAGGGGAACATCACGCACTGGGGCCTATCATGGGAGGGGGGAGGGGGGGGAGGGAGGGATTGCATTGGGGAGTTATACATGATATAAATGATGAATTGCTGGGTGCTGACGAGTTGATGGGTGCAGCACCCCAACATGGCAAGTATACATATGTAACAAACCTGCACGTTATGCACATGTACCCTAGAACTTAAAGTATAAAAAAAAAAAAAAAAGAGGAAAGAAAGGAAGAGACAGGGAAGAAGAAAGTTTTGTTTCTACCTGTGAAGTATTTTAAGGAAAATACTAGGGCTGTAAAACTAGATATTTTACTTGGTGTGACTGTGAATGGCTTCTTAATTTTGAGCAACAGTGAGGCTCATTTGCAAATTATTGGCATCTCAGCTGGTATTACTAATTTGGGACACATTTACAAAACAAGTATTCAGAGTCATTTTGCAGAAATTGTCAGATAACTGCAACAGAACAGTAATGAAACTGAACTGATGACAAAAAAAGGCTCATTTTCAACAACTGTGCTTTAGGCCCATCTGATCTTCTTCCTGTTAATGATGAATAGTTTAAATTGTTTTCAAATAAATTGAGGGACTGATCTCTTTGTAACTTTTTTTTTCCTGAAAGGCAATAAAAATGTGTTAAAATACAAGATTGCCACGATTGATACTGGCTTTTGAAAGGATACTAATAACATTTTAGTTGACAAGATTTCTTTTTATGTATAGAAAATACTCCTGCTCTTTTCCAGAAGTGTTTTAAAGATCCAAAGACAGAATTTTGATTGTAGCTTTTATGCAATGTTGCCATAATTTTCCATGATTCTATTGCCAAAAGGAAGTTATAGCATATGAGCACTATAAGCAACCTGTGAATACCTTTGCTTGCAACAGAATTTAGAAGAAATGATAAATGTGTGCCACTTAAAGGGTATTGTGAAAGAAAATTGCAACGTTTTAAGGCAAAATGGGCCCACTGAAATAAGAAAGCTTTAAGTTAAATGGGAAAATAAATCATGATAGCCTCTCTTAATTTGCCATGATTCAGTTTGGATAAGGAGAAGTTAAATGTAGTAGACAGATGTTGTGTTTTTCTGGCTGTCCAGCATCCTCCCCTTCCCTCTTCCTATCAGCAGCTCAATTTTCCCTTGGAAGGAATTTCCTGTTGTATGTTTTGTTAATGCATGGGCTATCCCTGGAACACACCTCCCAATACTTATACCAGAAGCAGAGGGCTAGGTCCTTCCTCCAGCTGTCCTTTGGTACCCCTGGGGAGGAGACACATGACCCAATTGGAGCAATAAAGTGCTCCCTACCAGGATTTTGCATCCTGAGTGAGTCAACCAGACTGGGGCCATCTGGGAGTCAGACTTCTCCCAGTGGCAAGAGCATGGTACTGAGGCTGGGCAGTCTCTGCTGCCTCACCTCCATGGTGCCCCTGTATCCAACTGTATTCAAAGCCCTCTAGCCTTCTGTCATTTTGGTGGGTCTCTGATGCCTACCTGTGTGATTGAGATATGGGTTCTGTTGCATATAACAGAAAACAAAAGTAATGGATACTTAAGGCACAAGTTTATTTCTCTTTCACATAAAAGTTTGAGCATAAGCATTTTGGGATGCTATGGCCGATCTGGAACCCAGAATACTCTGTCTGCTTTGCCATCCCCAAGGTATGGACTTCCTCATGGTCCAAGATGGAGCTGCAGCCATCACATAAGTAATGGGAAAAAGGAAGAGGTATATACCTTCACCCTTCAATGATAAGTTTAGGCTAGGTGCAGTGGCTGTCACCTATAATCTCAGCACTTTGGGAAGCTGAGGTAGGCGGATTACTTGAGCTCAGGAGTTCAAGAGCAACCTGGGCAACATGGTGAAGCCCCATCTCTACTAAAAATACAAAAATTAGCCAGGTGTGGTGGCACACACCTGTAATCCCAGCTACTTGGAAGGCTAAGGCAGGAGAATCACTTGAACCTGGGAGGCAGAGGTTGCAATGAGCCAAGATCACACCATGACACTCCAGCCTGGGCAACAGAATGAGACTCTATCTCAAAAACAAACAAACAAACAAACAAAAAACAAAACAAAAAAAAAATAGCCAGGCATGGTGGCACACACTTGTAGTCCCAGCTACTCAGGAGGCTGAGGTGTGAGGATCGCTTGAGCTCCAGGGTGGGGAAGAGTTTGCAGTGAGCCGAAGCTGTGCCTCTGCACTCCAGCCTGGGTGATGGAGTGAGACCCTGTCTCAAAAAAAAAAAAAAAAAAAAAAAAAAAAAAAAAAACCAGAAAACAAAAAAGAAAAGCATAAGTGTAGGAAGTTGTACACATTACTTCTATTTATATCCCACTGGCCAGAACTTAGTCACATGGCTAGACCTAGCTGCAAGGGAGGCTGGGGAAAGTGGTCTTATGGGGCAAGGGTTCTTACTGGAACCTTTCTACGCTTTCTTGAGTAAAAACGAAAGAATAGAAATTAAATAACAACTAGCACTCTCTCACAGACGTTTCATAAATACTTCTTAAGACAGCCAGAGATGGCTTCTGTTACTTCCAACCAAGAATCATGTCTGATTCAGTGAGAACACCATAAATAGAATGACTCTTAGGCAGTATAACGGAGCAGTCTCTGGGATCACAATGCACCCCAATGTGTAAATCAGAAACTGGGGCCGGGTGTGGTGGCTCACACCTGTAATCCCAACATTATTGGAGGCCAAGGTTGGGGGAATCCTTTGAACCCAGGAGTTCAAGGCTGCAGTGAACTATGATCATGCCACTGCACTCACTCCAGCCTGGATGACACAGCAAGACCTGGTCTCAAACAAAAAAAAAAAAAAAAGAAAGAAAGAAAAGAAAAGAAAGTGGAACTCATCCTCATCCTTATCTTTTTCTTTTCCTTCCATGTTCAATTAAGCACCCAATCCTCTTT
Source organism: Rhinopithecus roxellana (assembly GCF_007565055.1). Taxonomy (NCBI): domain Eukaryota; kingdom Metazoa; phylum Chordata; class Mammalia; order Primates; family Cercopithecidae; genus Rhinopithecus; species Rhinopithecus roxellana. The sequence goes on along the minus strand of NC_044567.1, from coordinate 12,323,942 downwards.
TTTTTTTTTTTTTTTTTTTTTTTGAGACGGAGTCTCACTCTGTCACCCAGGCTGGAGTGCAGTGGCACGATCTCGGCTCACTGCAAGCTCTGCCTCCCGGGTTCATGCATTCTCCTGCCTCAGCCTCCCGAGTAGCTGGGACCACAGACACCTGCCACCACACCCAACTAATTTTTTTGTATTTTTAGTAGAGACGGGGTTTCACCATGTTAGTCAGGATGGTCTTGATCTCCTGACCTCGTCATCTGCCCGCCTCGGCCTCCCAAAGGGCTGGGAAATCCTCTTTATTCTATCCTTTGATAATTCACATTTCCACCCCTTTCACTTCATTGTCTTAAACCAAGCCTTTGCCATTCATTCCTCCCCACCCCACCCCACAATCCCTCCCATTCCACTACTCACCTCTAGAGAGCTCTTCCTAAAATCTAAATCTGCACAATGCTTCCTCAGTCTCCCTTCATAATGCTTCAATTAATTCTTAAGGATTCAATCCAAAGTCTCTTGTGTGAAATTCAAGGCCCTTCACTACGTGGCTCTTTTAGTCTCATCTCTCGACATTCCTCTTGCCCGCATACTTACGTGCCTGTCACCTTGCATATTTCCCCATCTCTCTGACAGGCCTGCTTTGATGAGAACCCATCCTTGCTAACATGAAATATTCAGGTTTTCTGACTGTACAAGTGGTTCAGTGTGGCAGGGAAGGAGAATGTGGGGGTAGCATGATGTCCAGAAAGATAAGAGACTAGACTGCCTCACTTTTAAGGGGTATTTCATTTATTTAATTTTTTAACTTTCTATATTTTTTTGAGACAGAGTCTCACTATCACCCAGGCTGGAGTGCAGTGATGCAATCTCAGCTCACTGCAACCTCTGCCTTCTAGGTTCAAGTGATTCTCCTGCCTCAGCCTCCCAAGTAGCTGGGATCACAGGCACCCACCACCATGCCCAGCTAATTTTTGCATTTGTAGTAGAGACGGGGGTGTGGCCATGTTGGCCAGGCTGGTCTCGAACTCCTGGCCTCAAGTGATACGCCCGCCTCAGCCTCCCAAAGTGCTAGGATTACAGGTGTGAGCCATCGTGCTCGGTCCTTTAAGGGGCATTTTATGCATGAGAGATGCACAATGACCAAAGTATTATTCACGCTCATTTCTACACTGAGTCCTAAATACTGTGCCAGATACCAACAACAAACACCAAACACCAGTAAAATGACGGGTCACTTGAAATCATGGAGACAACTGTGGATTATCATATGCTCTGGTCTACATATATCCAATAGGTAGTTTTTCAGCTCCTGCCCTGCTTCCTCCCACCACCCAACAGTCTGCAGTGTCTATTGTTTCCGTTTATTTATGTATTTATTTATGTAATGTATTTATTTATTTGAAACAGAGTCTCTCTCCTCACCCAGGCTGGAGTGCAGTGGTGTGATCTCGGCTCACTGCAACCTCCACCTCCCTGGTTCAAGTGATTCTCATGCCTTGGCCTCCCGAGTAGTTGGGACTACAGGCGCTCGCCACCTCGCCCAGCTAGTTTTTTGTATTTTTTAGTAGAGATGGGGTTTCACCGTGTTAGCCAGGATGGTCTCGATCTCCTGACCTCGTGATCTGCCCGCCTCGGCCTCCCAAAGTGCTGGGATTACAGGCTTGAGCCACTGCGCCTGGCCAGTATTTGGTTTTTTGTTCCTGCCTTGATTCTTTTTAGGATGATGACCTCCAGCTGCATCCATGCTGCTGGAAAGCACATGATTTCATTCATGTTTATGGCTGTGTAGTCATGAATGGAGTATACGTACCACCTGTTCTTTATCTAATCCATCATAGATGGGCACCTAGGTTGATTCCATATCTTTGATATTGTGAATAGTGCTGCAGTGACCGTAGGGGCACATGCGTCTTTTTGGTGGAATGATTTATTTTCCTTTAGGTATATATCTGGCAATGGTATTGCTGAGTAAAATGGAAGCTCTGTTTTAAGTTCTTGAGAAATCTTCAAATTGCTTTCCACAGAGGTTGAGCTAATTTACACTCCCAGCACCAACAGTGTATAAGTAAGCATTCCCTTTTCTCCACACCTTTGCCAGCATCTTTTTTTTTTTTTTTTTTGAGACTGAGTCTCACACTGTCACCCAGGCTGAAGTGCAGTGGTGTGATCTTGGCTCACTGCAACCTCTGCCAACCCAGTTCAAGCAATTCTCCTACCTCAGCTCCTGAGTAGCTGGGACTACAGGTGCATGCCACCACACCCGGCTAATGTTTTGTATTTTAGTAGAAACGGCATTTCTCTGTGTTGTCCAGGCTGGTCTCGAACTCCTGAACTCAGGCAATCTGCCCACCTGGGTCTCCCAAAGTGCTAGGATTACAGGTGTGAGCCACTGTGCCCTGCCTGCCAGCATTTATTATTTTTTGACTTTTTAGTAATAGCCATTCTGGGGTAGGCATGGTGGCTCATGCCTGTAATCCCAGCACTTTGGGAGGCTGAGGTGGATGGATGGCTTCAGCTCAGGGTTTCAAGACCAGCCTGGGCACCATAGCAAGACCCCATCTCTAAAAAATACAAAAATTAGCTGGGCATGGTATCACATGCCTGTAAGTGCCAGCTATGAGCAGCTGACATGGGAGGATCTCTGGAGCCCAGGAGGTCGAGGTTGCAGTGAGCCATGTTCACACCACCATACTCCAACCTGGGTGACAAAGCAAGACGTTGTCTCAAAAAAAATTTAATAATAATAATAATAGCCATTCTGACTGGTATGAGATGGTATCTCGTTGTGCCTTTGATTTGCTTCTTTAATGATTAGTGATGTTGGACATTTTTTCATATATTTGTTGGGTGCTACATTTCAACATTCTTTAATAATTTAACTCAGCATAAGTCTTCTATATGAGCTGAAATTACTATACCATCGTATAGTCAGAGGTTATAGACAAATGCATGAAGATCATTTTTGCCTTGTCAAAATACTGTACCATATACAGGTATCAATTAAGTGAGCAATGTAATAGTAAATCATTATACTCTCATAACATAAAAGAAAGAAAATACAGTTAATATGTATAAATAATATTAATGCTGACTATGTAATGAAGCCATGTTTTCTTATCAGGATGTTCATGAATAAAATGAAATGACTGCGCAAGGACATTTATTACATAATTTTCTACAGTAGAATAAATTCCTATATGTAACAGAAAATCAGATGAAATTAAACTGAAAGGAAAATGCTTGAATTAGACCAAATAAAGAAGTTTCTGACGAAAAATCATTACAGGAATGGATTACTGAGCTTGTTAGAGACTCACTGGAATGGACAATTACCTGTCTAGGATAACTTAATTATGGTTCTGCCTAGAGGCAGGAGGCTGAGTTGATGACTTCTGCACAAGGATTTTATAGTTTTATTGAAAACAATATAAAACCTGCACAGTTTTAAATTTAAACTTTTTTTTTTTTTTTTTTTTTTTTTTTGAGACGGAGGTATGCTCTGGTCTCCCAGGCTAGAGTGCAGCGGCACAGTCTCGGCTCACAGCAACCTCTGCCTCCCAGGCTGAAGCAATTCTCCTGCCCCAGCCTCCTGAGTAGCTGGGATTAGAGGTGCCCCCCACCACGCTTGGCTAATTTTTTATTTTCAGTAGAGTTGGGGTTTCACCATGTTGTCCAGGCTGGCCTTGAACTTCTGACCTCAGGTGATCCACCCTCCTCAGCCTCCCAAAGTGGTGGGATTACAGGCGTGAGCCACCGCATCTGGCCTAAATTTAAACTTATTATGAGGCATATAGTGGAATGTACCCATTTAGAGATCAAACTATTGGCCGGACAACAGTTTGAACATAGTTCTCAACAATCTAGTACTTTCCTTCACTTAAAGGTATACCACACTGAATTACTGTGATATACATTATAATTTAGGTTGCTCTTTTATATGGAAATATGAAATTACTAATCCACAAATCTAGCCTTTCCAATAAAGCTACAGGATGCGTGGAGTAAAACCAGAATTCTCCATTATTCATTCCACTTACATGACTGTTTGATGCAGGCAAGTGGGCAATCATTTACAAGTCAGTTTCAGATAAAAAACATTATTTAATCATTACATTGCTATAAACATTGAAAATATCAAAGAGTCAAACCAGTTAAGGAAGAAAAAACAATTTGTCCTATTTATATACATTAAAATGCTAGCAAAAACAGATCTGTTAAAAAATCATGAATATTATACATATACAGTTAATAGAGAGACTACAGTATACCAAAAACCATTCAAAATTTTTCAGCTAAGAAGCTGGAGTGCAGTGGTGTGATCTTGTCTCACTGCAACCTCTGCCTCCTGTGTTCAAGTGATTCTCCTGTCTCAGTCTCCTGAGTAGGTGGGATTACAGGCGCCCACCACCACGCCCCGCTAATTTTTGTATTTTTTAAAATTACTTATTTATGAGATGGAGTTTCACTCTTGTTGCCCAGGCTGAAGTGCAATAGCGCGATCTTGGCTTACCGCGACCTCCACCTCCCGGGTTCAAGCAATTCTCCTGCCTCAGCCTCCCAAGTAGCTGAGATTACAGGCATACACCACCACTGGCTGGCTAATTTTTTTGTATTTTTAGTAGAGACAGGATTTCACCATGTTGGCCAGGCTGGTTTCAAACTCCTGACCTCAGGTGATCCACCTGCCTCGGCCTTCCAAAATGTTGGGATTACAGGTGTGAGCCACCACACCTAACCTCTTCCCAGTATTTTATATTCATCATATATATTTTAAATAAATATTGCACATTTTCTTCTTTGAAGTATTTCTTTTTACTTAATTTCAGACGTACAGAAAAGTTGTGAAAATGGTACTAAGGACTCCTCTGTCACCCTTATCCAGACTTCCCAGATGTGAACATTCAATCACACTGGATTTCTCTCCTCTGTCTCTGAACCTTTTCAGAGTAACTCAGAGATACGATGCCCCTTTACTAACCTCAATCCTTCCCGTGTATTTCCTAAAAACAGGGAATTCTCTTGCAGTCAGCACAGTACAACGATCAAAATCAGGAAATTAGTATTGATACAAAACTATTATCTAATCTCGTTCATGTTTCACCAATTCTTCCAACAATGCCCTTTGTAAAAAAAGAAAATCCCGTATTATATTTTGTGTTTGGTTATGGCTTTTTAATTTTCAGTCTTTCATGGGGTTTCTTGATGTTGACATTTTTGAAGAATAAAGACCAGTTATTTTGAAGAATGTCCCTTAATTTGGAGTTGTCTGATGTTTCCTCAAGATTAGGGTAAAGACACGCTTTTCTGGCAAAAACACCATAGAAGTGATGTTATGTTCTATGTAATGTGTCCTGTCAGGAGGCACGTTATGTCCCTTTATCCCATTCCTGGTGATGTCAACTTTGAGCATGGATCCTACATTTTCATTCAAAATAGTATTAGAAAAATTCCTTATCTCTTTCAAAACTTTTAGAGACATCATCCCAGTGTCTACAAAATATTTTATTTATGAATGTGTCATAATTTTATAACTGATCATATTTATGTTTCAGTATCATTGCACTGGTAAGAACCAATGCATATAATATGTCACAATGGAGTTAGAAATTTTATTGCACTCCTGATTTTAATAAAAATATTTTTAGTGTTTTTTTGTTTTGTTTTGTTTTGTTTGTTTGTTTGTTTTTGGAGATGGAGTCTTGCTCTGTGGCCCAGACAGGAGTATAATGGTATGATCTCTGCTCACTGCAACCTCTGCCTCCAGGTTCAAGTGATTCTCCTGCCTCAGCCTCCCGAATAGCTGGGATTACACGTGCCTGCTACCACACCCAGAAAATTTTTGTATTTTTAATAAAGACCAGGTTTCAGCATGTTGACCAGGCTAGTCTTGAACTCCTGACCTCAGATGATCCACCCACCTCGGCCTCCCAAAGTTCTGGGATTTCAGGCATGAGTCACCACACCCAGCTGATCTCAGTCTTTTTTTATGGCTGCATGGTATTCCATGATGTATATATACCACATTTTCTTTATCCAGTCTATTACTGATGGGCATTTAGGTTGATTCCATGTCTTTGCTATTGTGAATAGTGCTGCAATGAACATATGCATGTGTGTGTCTTTATAATGGAACGATTTATATTTTGTGGGGGTACACACCTAATAATGGGATTGCTGAGTCAAATAGTATTTCTTTTTTTAGGTCTTTGAGGAATCATCACACTGTCTTCCAATAATGGTTGATCTAATTTACACTCCTACATTATTATTATTATTATCATTATTATTATTATTGTTTAGACAGTTCTCATTCAGTTGCCCAGGCTGAAGTACAGTGGCATGATCTTGGTTCACTGCAGCCGCAACCTCCTAGCTCAAGCGATCCTCCTGTCTCAGCCTCCCAAAGTACTGGGATTACAGGTGTGAGCCACCATGCCTGGCACCTGGCACATATGTTCTTTCTTTCTTTCTTTTTTTTTTCTTTTGGAGATGAAGTCTCACTGTATACCCAGTCTGGAGTACAGTGGTGCGATCTCGGCTCACTGCAACCTCCACGTCCCAGGCTCAAGCAATACTCCTGCCTCAGCCTCTTGAATAGCTAGGATTCAGGTGTGTGCCACCAAGGCTAATTTTTGTAATTTTAGTAGAGGTGGCATTTCACCAGGTTGGCCAGGCTGGTCTCGAACTCCTGGTCTCAGGTGATCTGCCTGCCTGGACCTCCCAAAGTGCTGGGATTACAGGTGTGAGCCACGGTGCCCGGCTCCACATAGTGCTTTCTTGAGTGAGTGACAAAGGATTAGATCCAGAACACACTTTAGGATTATACTTGTCCTAAGTACAAACTTACATAAAAATCATTCTTTATGTATGTTGTAGCAGGAAGAAAAGAGTCAAAAACTACTGTTGCAGAGACAGGACATATAAATAGACCTGATAAATAAATAAGAGTGGGGATCATAAATATTGTCTTAAGTCTTTTGGAAACAATTAGATAAGCAAATGTTGCCAGTCAGAATAGTGGACATTTGTAATTTGCCTCTAAAGCATTTATTATTCCTTTTCTGAGTCACACCAAGGGTTACTGCATACAGCTGCACAGGTTGTGCACCACACAACTCCAAGGGATGCCAATCACATTGCAGATTATGTGAATGGTGACATTGGAGTTGTGTAGTGCACAGTCTGTACCACATTCCCAGCAAGCTGGTCACAGTCCTAATTTTTCTTTGGGATCCACTGCTCACACTCTCACAGTCAACACAATCTGATAGGATACTACCACTGGCCCTAGAGTTATAACACATGACTAGGCCTAATGCATCCCATTCCTCTGGCCTCTGGGTCAATGGTGGTCACATAAACTAAACCTAAACTAATCCACTCAATTGAATTACAGAACTCTTGGTGTGAATGTACAGCCTTATGACATAATTTTCCAAATAAAGACTGATTTTTTTACACTAACAGTACCTAATGAAGATAGCAACTGTATTAGTTCATTCTCACACTGCTATAAAGAAATATCCAAGACTGGGTAATTTATAAAGGAAAGAGGTTTAATTGACCCACAGTTCTGCATGACTGAGGAGGCCTCAGGAAACTTACAATCATGGCAGAAGGGAAAGCAGGCACATCTTACACTGTGGCAGGGGAGAGGGAGCGAAGGGCGAAGAGTCCCTTATAAAACCATCAGTTCTTGGGAGAATTCACTCACTATCACAAGAACAGCATCGGGGAAACCACCCCCATGATCCAATCACCTCCCACCAGGCGCTTCCCTCAACACCTGGGGGTTACAATTCAAGATGAGATGTGGCTTGGGACACAGAGCCAAACCATATCAGCAACTATCAATTAAGTGTGTCAACATGAAGAACTTATATTTTTCTCCAAGCAATGACGATGGCATCGATGGCATCTTTACCAACTTAGCCGCTCTCTTATCTGGTATCTGGTGCTCAGTTGATGCCATTGAGATGGAGCTGCAATGGGTCTAGTAAATATGGTCTTAGAAAAAAGTTTTTCTCTGACCAAAACAGAGACTGAACTACAAGAATCACCATAATCTCTAAGTGACCAGCCAAGGCTGGAACAGAATAGGCCACCTTATATTGGGAGATGGTGTATTCCCATCCCTGCAGGTGATCAGACTTAGGCTGGACAATCACTTCTAAAACACGTAGTCAAGGAAATACAAATGTCCACTGGGGGCCTAAACTATTATATTGCCAAGGTAATGCTTGCAACGTGGGCCTTTTAAAATAGTAAAGATATTCAAACATACACATATAAACAGAAACATGATATTCTAAGAATTAAATAGACTCTGTTATATAGATTTGCCTCCAACAGTTTTTGGAAGCAGCGGAGTGTGAAGATGCTTTCCCTTGCAGGGAGCCTGAATTGTGATGCCAGTATGTCAAGATTATCAACCAGATTCCAGGGTGGTTTTCTTCACAATTTTGTTGAGATAGTCTATTTCTTCATCCATCATGTTATTTTTATGTTACTAATTTAAAATATTAAGAAGCCTCTTCCCGTATATTTTCCCAATATAGCCATAGAAAAACCACATACACAACACAGTGACTGATTTCTTTTTGTCATTTACGTCTTTCACTTCACCAATTTATTTACAAATTTATGGTTCATTGACTTTCACAGTTGGAAAATGAATGCTAAATCAATACTTCGTATAAATTTATTATGATTTTACTGTAAATTATTTTGCAGTAGATTGCTTGACTGACATGGTGTAAAACTCTATTGTATTTAAATGAAAACAGTAACCAAGTTGAAGGCATAAAATCAGCTAGCACCCTAATATAGCAGCTTTTGAGTGTGAAACTATATAGCATTTTTATGTAGTATATGGGAAAACTGTGTAGCATAGGAGTTTTCAGCATTAATTCTACAGTTGCACTAAATCTGACATGTCAGTCTCTATCTACAATCCAGCCAGATTTAAAGTGCTAAGTTTTCACTGCTGCACTGAATGCTGAATTATCTAACATGGTGGTGTTTGACGAAGCCCATCTTCATAAAGCAAGTCTAGACTATTTAACATCTATACATGGGAATCGCCCCTGGACCTCTTGACACGTGTGCTGAAAAGCGAGATCAGCTTGCAGGAGCCCCAGGCCCTTTCTCACCAGGGCATCCCACTGCTCTTTCAAAGGAGGGTGGGAGGCAGAGGGCTCACGGTCAGTGAACTTTCAGCTGACACCACTCCTTGGGGCCCATGCGATCATTCTGGGCTGCACCCAGGCCCTGCCTGCCTCGGTAGATGTGCTCAGCCCATCCATTCTCACCCGGAGGCGTACAGAATGGGATCTGATGGGGGGTCGTGAGACGACCCCAGCAGGCTCGCTGAAGCTCCCCCTCCCCCGGTGGAGATCGGCTCAAGGGGGTCCTGAAGACGGGACTCCTGGGGGTTTGATCCTGTATGACTATCTGTGTGTGTATGTGTTTGTGTCTCCCATTTTCGCTTCTCTCTCTGTCTCTCTCTCTCTGTGACTTTCTTCCCCTCTCTCTATCGGTTGTTGTTGTGTGTGTGTGTGTGTGTGTGTCTGTCTGTCTGGAGGAAAGTACCCTCTGTGCCAAAAAGCGATTCCTTGCCTGTCGGCCTGTCTTTGGTGAGCCTCCCTCCGCGTCTGTGCCTGGGTCACGTGAGGAGATGCGTGGCTCCCGGAGCAGTTGAAGTCTCACCCCTATCCCGTGCGGCCTCTTTTCATTGATCAGGACGAACACAGTGCAGCCACGGACAAAAGCCGCACGGGAGCTCATTGTTCTGCAGGAGAGGAGGAGGCCCACATCACAGAAGAGGCTTGCATCTTCTCAGGGCTCTTCTCTGAGAAAAGAAGCCACACCATGACACAGGCGGAAAGAGGAAGCCAGGAATGGGAGATGGCCACAATCCCAGTCACTGGAATGCTGGCCTCACTGGACAAGCCACCCATTTGGCACCCCTCCCCTAAGCCCGTGGCAGTGGCACGGTGCTCTACCCCGCCTGGGCTCTGGCCTCTGCTGCGTCCTCCCTCTGGCTGTGTATGCCCTGTTTCTCCGGGGCTTAGATGCTTCTTGCTCTGGCTGGATGTCTTCCATAAGGATCACTTCCCAGTCCGTCAGGGAGACACTTCCTGGAGATCCCTGTCATGATTGTTTCTCTCTGCAAACCTGCTTGGGTTTGAGCTGATTTCCACCGGGGGAGGGGGAGCTTCAGGGTGCCTGCTGGGGTCTCAGGACTCCACTTCAGATCCGATTCTGGACCCTCCGGGTGAGAAAGCATGGGCTGAGCACATCTAGTGAGGCAGGCAGGGTCTCTCTGCAACCCACAATCATCCCACAGTCCTCAAGGCCTGCTGTCAACTGAAAGTTCACTGACGCATCTGAGCCCTCTGCCTCCCTCCTCATTTGAAAGACAAGTCCTTGTCTTCTGGGACAGGTGCTGTGGCATTTCCTCTGCACACGTAGTCTCATTCCTGAGAAGGAGACTCTCCTCTGCTCCTGCGTGGACTGACCCCCTGAAACTTTGGACCGGCCACTAGATCCCAGGTGTTCTTTGATTTTCCCTGGCATTCATAGAAAGGTCACCTGTGCAACGCTTCCACAGGGTACATGCCTGAACACCATAGATTCTTTCACCTTCGCCCCATATGCCCTTGGCCAGCTGGGAATCGCCCCTGGACCTCTTGACACGTGTGCTGGAAAGCGGGATCAGCTTGCAGGGAGCCCCGCCTGTCCTCTTTATCCCAGGGCAGCCCAAGCTCCTTTCAAAGGAGGGAGGCAGAGGGCTCACAGGTCAGTGAACTAGCAGCTGACACCACTCCTTGGGCCCATGCGATCATTCTGGGCTGCAGCCAGGCCCTCCTGCCTCTAGATGTGCTCAGCCCCATCCATTCTCACCCGGAGGCTTCCAGAATGGGATCTGATGGGGGGTCTTGAGATGACCCCCAGCAGGCGCCCTGAAGCTCCCCCTCCCCCGGTGGAGATCGGCTAAAGGGGTCCTGAAGATGGGACTCCGGGGTTTGATCCGGGACGAGCCGCCCGCGGCCCCGCCTCTCCCCACGCGGTCCCCCTCCGGGACCCCGCATCAGCCGCTGCCAAGGCTGCTGTATTAGAGTCCCCGGCCCCAGCGGCCACCGTTTGTCTTTTTTTTTTTTTTTTAATGCTACTTTAAGTTCAGAGTACATGTGCAAAGCATGCAGGTTTGTTCCATATGTATACTTGTGCCGTGTTGGTGTGCGCACCCATCAACTCGTCAGCACCCATGACTCGTCATTTACATCAGGTATAACTCCCAATGCAATCCCTCCCCCTCCCCTCCCCCTCCCATTGAGGCCCGGTGTGTGATGTTCCCCTTCCCGAATCCAAGTGATCTCATTGTTCAGTTCCCACCTATAAGCGAGAACAGCGGTGTTTGGTTTTCTGTTCTGTGATAGTTCCTAAGAATGATGGTTTCCAGCTGCATTCATATCCTACAAAGGACACAAACTCATCCTTTTTGATGGCGCCATGTATTCCATGGTGTATATGCCACATTTCTTCATCCAGTCTGTCACTGATGGACATTTGGGTTGATTCCAAGTCTTTGCTATTGTGAATTGTGCTGCAATCAACATACATGTGAATGTCTTGTAGCAGCATGATTTATGATCCTTGTGTATATACCACAGTATGGGATGGATGAGTCGTGTGGTACAGTCTTTTTCAGATGCTTGAGGAATCGCCATACTGTTTCCATAATGATTGCACTAGTTTACAATCCACACAACAGTGGAAAGTGTTCCATTTCTCACATCCACTCCAGCACCTAGTTTTTTCCTGACTTTTTAAGAATTGCCATTCTCACTGGTGTGAGATGGTATCTCATGGTGGTTTTGATTTGCATTTCTCTGATGGCCAATGATGATGAGCATTTTTTTCATGTGTCTGTTGGCTGTAGGAATGTCTTCTTTTGAGAAATGTCTGTTCGTATCCTTGCCCACTGTTGGATGGGTGTTGTTTGTTTTTTCTTAAGTTTTGTCTGAGTTCTTTGTAGGTTCTGGATTTAGCCCTTTGTCAGATGAGTGATTGCAACAATTTTCTCCATTCTTTAGGTTGCTGTTCACTCTGATGGAAGTTCTTTTTGTGCTGTCAGAAGCCCTTGAGTTTAATTAGATCCCATTTGTCAATTTTGCTTTTGCGCCGTTG